>NW_026058129.1:0-226894 GCF_023721935.1 Panthera uncia | reverse complement strand
AGTTGAAGGAAATTGAGAAAATTAATTTTGGAAATAATTGTTTTCCTGTTTGACCAAAGTGGTAACTACATTTCTGGTTTATATTAATTTCATGCTTAAAAATGATCATTGGTGTTTTGGATTTTTGTAGAATAGCATATAGAGGGAAATAACTTGATTTCAAACAAATCAAATTCATTCATCTGCCACAAATGGCAGCAAATGAAATCTCTCTTTGTGGTATTAATATTTTGGTGATACTCAAGGGGAAAAACCTCTAACCTCAAGACTTGAAATATTTTAATACTCTTCGTGTCTGGGCCACTATGTTTAAGATTAATTTCTACTCTTGTCTACTCTTACCACTTCCTCTTCATTTCCTTAGCAACCACTAGTAGCTACTAGTGGTTTAAGATGGACCTCTATGCCAAATCCTACCCTGTATATGAATTTTATGAGAAAATAAAGACAGCTAACATATTAAGAAAGTTAATAGCACCTTCTTGGGGGAAGAAGAAAAGGTGGAAAAGGTGGATAGCTCTCTTGGCTCTACCAAAAGACACTTGATTATCAACATTTTGAAATAGCCTCAGAAGAAAAAGTGTTTCTATTTTTCAGGAGAAAAGTTATAATACAGATAATATATATTTAACTTTCCATCTGGAAAAAAACAGTTTGGGACTATATGTGATTTAGGGCTTGATTTTTGTAGAATGATGTTTTGTGTTTTTGCTTTTGGCGCATTTGCTTTTCTTGATAGGTAAGTTTTGAGTGTGTTTAATTATACTTTTGGAAACTAATCTCACAAAGTTTATAAATGATCTGGGAACCTTTGTACTTACAGCTTAGCAGTATCCTTGGCATTCAGTAGATGACACTAAATGTTTGTTGAGAGAATAAATGGCAGATGAGAAGTTAATTTTCACATATAAAAGTTAAATATGTGAAGGGAGCATAGTATTGTTGGTTCCTCTGTGAAGACCAAATCAGCCTTAAAATAAACAACCAGAGTTAAAATGGATGAAAGAAGTTGCGTAGGATGTTGTACATGTTCTTTAGCTCCATAATAATAGTTCATGAGAGGAAATTATTACCTTGGCTACTCCCAGATCCCCTGAGTAGGAAGCAAAGATGATAGAGGAAAAAGACAAGTAAGTACCCTTCAACTAGGGAGACTACTAAAGGAGTCACTGTAGAGCAAGTTGTCTGATCTGATTTCTACTTAGCTGGTATAGCTTTGATCTGTGGAAGCAGGTAAGTAATCCCTTAACTTTATTGGCTGGTACATTTGTGTTAGGGAAAAGAACATATGTGAAATCAAAGTAAAACGGAAGTTTTCAAATTTAAAATATTTGTAAGCCCAGTTATCATGACCTAAATTCTTTATTATTTGCTCTAAAAGACAATACAATGGAATTGATTGATTTCTGTCATTATATTTAAGTATTCCACACATTGGTGGGAAAGAGGAACATGAAACTATATTTGAAGGAAGGCCTTTGAAAAGTGATGAGTCAGATAGGGAAGAGAGGGGGCTAATATTTATTTAGCCATTAAAGGGAAGTGTGTGGACAGTTTATATCATGTGTAATCTAATTTAATCTCTTCACAAGTCTTTGTAAAGTAGATACCATTATCATGGCTTTATTGATGAGGAAATAGATCCAGAGAGGTTAAGTAACTTGGAGTCAAGCCAGGACTCAAAGCCTTTGTGCTTTACACAACACAGTAACACTTCTCCTATGTAATGTAAAGAGTTAATACATTATGATTTATGACAATTATGTAATATTTTAATGTTAGTGTGAATTTTGGAAACTATATTTGAAAAAGTCAGTGCTTATCCATATTTGTTTATAATATCCAGATTAACCTCTCCAGCAGGTGTCAGAAAGTAGGTTAACCATTCATTTTTATTGTGTAGGTAACTAAGAGAGGTTGATATGTTAGTTGTTGTTGATTTTAGTTGAGCTTGAGCCAATTCATTTATTTACTATTTAAGTTCCTTCACTGGCACCTGAGGTGGGGAGGGAGGGAGCGTTTAAGAAAGGAGAAAGAAACTCACATTTATTGGGTGCCCATGTGCCAGATACTGTGGCTAGGGGTGGAAACAAGATTGTCGCTTTGGTTTAACTTTGAAACCCCTGCTCTTTCTACTATGCACCAAATGTGCTTTTTACTACAAGTCCTTAAATCAAATGTTAGTCTACTTCTGGCCAAGTAGTTACATATTACTTTTTCTCTCATTGCTACTGGCTTACTTAACTTGGGCGTTTACTGGACAGTGCTAATAATTGTAAGAGTGGAGGTTACAAAACTGAAGAGCAGGAAATTTCTCAAGGGCAAAATAGTTGTTCCCTAAACCCAGACAACTCTGTTTCTGAGCCCAGAAAAATGGGAAAAAAGAATGAAGGGTTCATACAAATATATCACCACTAATAGAAAATGAATTCAAATGTGTTAATTATATATTCCTTAAAGAAAAATTAAGGCATATGAGGTTCTCATTTAATGTCAGACATTATTAGGCAAAACGCTCTGAAAAAAATTAAAGCCCTGAAGGATGAATCTTGTTCAAGAAGTAACAGTTATACTTCAATATCTCATGGGAAGGTTTGGAGTATGGAGACTGTATTTAAGTATATTAGGAATCAAGATAACTAGATTCTTTTCTTTACTGCTATTGACTAATGGTGTGACTTAATCTCTCTATAGATTTTTGCTTGAGTAAGCATATGTCTTGCCTAAATCATTGTAGATATAATTTTGAGATGAAACAATTATTGTGTATAAAGTTGTTTAAAATTATTCACATTAATTAATACCATTTATTATGAATGTGTTATTTAACAGTGGTTTTATGGAACTGCTATTGAATATTTAAGTTAGAGTGCCTTAAATTGTACGTGTGATATGGTAGAAAGAATTTAGACTTTAGAGACAGATTACCTTCTGTATGACTCTTGCCTCTGCTGTTTTTTCGCTATCTGACCACTATGAGCTTCAACTGCTTTATCTGTAAGCTGAGAGCTGCATTAGTTATCAATTCTTGCAAAACAAAGCAAAAAAAGTCACCATAAATTTGGTGGCTTAACACAACACACATTTATTATCTCACAGTTTCTGTGGTTCAGGAAACTGGGCATGGCTTAGCTTTGTCCTGTGCTTCAGGATCTTTCAATGAAGCTGCAGTCAAGATGTTGGCAAGGACTCAGATCATCAGAGAATGCTTGACTGGGGAGGGATCTGCTTCTAAACTCACATATTAGTGGGTAGGATTCAGTTTCTCACAGGCTATTACATTGAGGGCCTAAGTTCCTTGCTAGTGGTTATGTAAAGGCCACTCTCAGTGGCTTGCCATGTGAACTCCTCCAAAAGGCAGCTTGCTACATCAAAGCCAATAAGGGAGAGAGTCTATTAGAATGATAGAATCTAGTCTACTAGATAGTCAGAATCTTTTGTAATATAATCACTGAAGTGATATTTTCTCAACATTCTATTGGTAGGATCAAGTTACTCAAGGGAAGAGGATTACACAAAAGTGGATATCAGGAGGCAGAATCTTTGGGGCCATCTTGCAGGCTGCCTGACATAGTGGTGATAATACCTACTTTATAAGATTGTTGTGATTATTAAAAGTAACATATATTTAAAGTTCTCTTTGTTTTTGGTCTGACCTTAAACTACCTTTCTAGATGATACCTGTTAGTCTTCTCCATAGGAATCAAGCTTACTATTATTCCTAAAATGATTTTCCATTTTTTTCTTGCCATCTAGACTTTGTGGAATCTATTTCTTTAATTTGCAATGACTGCCCCTATCAGTTTCACTTGTGAAATTGTGTTCATCTTCCAGGGTCTATCCCAAATACCACTTTTTAAATAAGATTTTCTTGACCCATCCTCCTCTAACTCAGAAGTCATTTTCCTCATTTGATTTCCTCTTAACACTTTTTCATAACTTTATTATGGCATATGTCAGTCTGCCTTGAATTTTTTTCTCTGTTGTTTGGATTATGAATTGCTGAAGGGCAAGGATTGTGTTAATTTATTCTGTGTCCCCATATTGTTATAACATTTTTTAAAAAGTTTATTTATTTTGGGGAAGGGGGAGGACAGAGAAAGAGAAGGAGATAGTGAGAGGGAGAGACAGAATTCCAAGCAGGCTCCACCAGCACAGAGCCCAATGAGGGGCTCAATCTCATTTTGAGATCATGACCTGAGCTGAAATCGAGAGTTGGTGCCTTAAAATGAATGAGCCATCCAGGCACCCCTGTTATAACATCACTTAAAAAAAACAGTAAAGCAATATTTGTTGATTAATGAATAAGTTTTTCCAAGATTCAGCAGTGTAATAACTTGTAGAGACAGAGTTTTCAATGGTTGTGGTTGTTTTATATGTTTTAATAACCAATATTTCTAGCACCATAGGGAATGAAGTATTCTACGTAAGTTAATTTTCCAGTTAACTACAAATATCCTTTTATATGCATGAAGTGATTTTCTTTTAATCACTAAATAGTGATTCATTTATTTACTCTTTTTTTAACCAACAAATATGTAAACATTTATTATATAATCCTATACACTAGGAATTTGGGATAAAAATCTTTCTAATACTTTTTGTGTTCTTCTCTGTACTAGTAGTAAGTTACCTTAGTAAAAGTAATTTATTCTTTAAATCCTGACTCAGACAGTATTTTGAATATCAGATATTGAGCTATAATACAGTCATATACATAATAGGAACTGTTGAACTAGTTAAGGACCATTTGCCTCTACCCCAAAGTGTATTACTTTAGTTGGGGTTCTACAACTAATTTTTAGTTTTCCTTTCTTTTTTTCACTTTTGTGCTGTTAGTGAGCTAGTTTCTTAGTCCCTTTGCTATTTTCTTCTTCTAAACTACTATGTTCTAGGATATCAGGTAGTCACATATGCTCATGTTCTGTATAAAATGTAAATTCATGGACTGTGAGTGAGGGTGTGAGTCAAAAGGAAGGTGCATGAGATAGAATAGGACATCTCTTGTGATACCTGAAATGAATTTTTAAAAATTCTTTGCAGAAGATGAATTTCTTCTCTTTTCAGTTACATTCTAGATAGTTGAAGTTGTCTCATATGTGTTTCTTTTTTTTAAAAAAATTTTTTTTTAACATTTATTTATTATTGAGAGACAGAGGGAGACAGAGCATGAGCATGGGAAGGGCAGGGAGAGGAGGAGACACAGAATCTGAAGCAGGGTCTAGGCTTTGAGCTGTTGGTTAGCACAGAACCTGATGCAGGGCTCGAACTCACAAACCATGAGATTATGACCTGAGCTGAAGTCGGACATTTAACTGATTGAGCCACGCAGGCGCCCCTCATATGTGTTTCTTTTTAAGTCATATAAGACTTCTAGATAAAGTCAAGGGTTATAGTAAATATGTTTCAAATTTTTAGAAATTTAGTTTGTGCTAGTGTCTGAGTGTTCACAGATAGCTGCTACATGTCACTATGTATTTGTGGATCTACTCTAAGAAAAAATGATAAGTGCCTCATAAAGCAACAAATCAATCTCTGAATATGAGTGTGCTAAAAAAGCACATTAAGGAATGGGATCATATACTGTTTATCACTTACATAATGAACTTTGATTTTGAAGTCACGGTACCTTTTATTTTATCAAAAGGACGTTTAGTCACTGTACTCACACGTTGTTTTCTTCAAAGTTCAAAAAAAAGAATTTTTATGATTCCACTTCACATTCCTTCTTTGATTATTAAGTAGCTCTGGCATTGTTCTGCTTACGATTTAGGTTTCTAATTGTTTAGTCTTGTGAATGTTTATTTAGACTATAAAGAACAACAATGATCTAATTTAACTATATTAAGTCATTTGGTAGTCTTTGTCCTTTGGCAAGCATTCAGCAATATAGTTCTGTAGATACAAGATATTTTTCATTTAACATAATTTTTTTTTGTTTTTCTAGGTTAAAAAATGGCCATACTATAGTAACTAATCAGCCAAATGCTTTGCTTATGAAAATTTTACCATCATTGTTTTTTTCCTTTTGGATTGAGAAAATGAACCCAGATATAGAAGAAAGTACGAGATGTTGGAAAAAAGTACCTGTTAAGCAGTGGAACATCTAATAATTAATTTGCAAGAAATTTTAAAGAAATAAAATTGTTATGCTTCGATTTTGGTATGATATTGACTCTCTAGCACATAGGTAGCCCTCCAAAAAAAATCATCCAATTTTCTAAATTATGGAAATTTTGTGGAAGACGTTGACCTGGATTTTGAGCCTCATCATGGCTTCATCGGAATGTCATAGTGACCACAGACTTTCATACAGTTCTCAAGGTAGGAGTCCTGCTTTTGAAAGTGACAAAAAATTTTGCTGTTAATTTGACGAGAAAAGATTCTGAATATTTAGTTTGGGTGAACATTTTCTTTGGGATATATAGTGATAGGAATGGAGGCCTACTGCATCAATTCAGTGCTAGTTTCATAAATCTTAAGGGCTCTAAGTGGACTGTTTATAACTTATACTAGCATTTAGCATTCAGTGTATTTTAGAGTTGACTGGTCTTTCTTAGAAGATAATAGACCCAGGCCTTTTCTCCTTTTGAATCCTAAACTTTAATAAGCTCATTTGTTGCTAGGAGTTACAGGCAAGGTCGTGTTCAAAAGAAATCCAAAGGTTTATGCTATTATAAAAGAGCAAGAAACCAGACATATTCTGATACAAGATCCTTCTAAAATGGACCCTTAGTGGAAAAATGCTTTCCAAACTGAAGAATTCTGAAATGAGGACTAGAATCTGAGTAAAAGAGTAAAAGTGGTAGGAAGTTCAACTTTTCAAACTCTAATCCATGGATCTCTGATTTTGAATCCATGAAATTGAACTTTATATCATAGAAAAGATCTTAACAGAGGTCCCAGGAGTGAATAACATTTTGTTTTCCATCATCACGTCTAATCTTTATAGAATTATTGGCAGAATACCTTTTTGATTCCCCTCCCATAAATCTATAGGAACTGATAATTTTTTGGTACAGACGAGCCAGATTTTCAAGGCTATTTTGGATTGATGTCTGTGTCTAGAAGTCCTATATGTATGTAATGTAGCTTCTCAAAGTATATTAATAAATCCATAACATTTAGCATGAATTCTTATTTATAAGAAGTGAACAATATTGTCTTTTAATTTATTTCTATTTGGTCATAGTCTCATGGGAGTTTATATTTGTTGGGAACTCCATGTATAGACAACGAGGCAACGGACAGACATTTGGTTTTCCTTTGTGGTAAACCTCGCTAAAGAAAGATGTGGTTAAAAAGGTAGAATGGAAATATTAAGTACACCTAAATGAGGAAAACATATTTAATATCCTCCAAATTTCTTTTTGTCAATCTGATGAATTTTTAACAGCTTTATTACAGTACAATAAATATATAATTTACTTATTTAAAGGCACAATTCAGTGGTTTATAGTATATTCACAGCCTCATATAACCAATTCTAGAATCAGTCAATTTTACTACAATCAATTTTAGAATATTTTCAACACTCCAAAAGAAACCCTGTGCCCATTAATAGTCATTCCCAAACTCTCTTCAAAGTACTCTCCACCCCAGCCCTAAGCAGCCTACTTAGGCTACTTCTGTTTCTAGAGATATTCCTACTGAATACTTCATACAAAAGGAATCATATAATATGTGGTCTTTTGTGACTGGTCCCTTCTACTTAGTATAATATTTTTAGAATGTTAGATAATTAACTTTGATAATGAAGGCAGTCATTATGAAGGTTCATTCATGTCATACTATGTATCAGTACTATGCAGAATAACATTCCATTGTGTGAATATACCCCATTTTATTTATTCATTCATCAGTTGATGAATATTTAGGTTATTTCTCCCTTTTGGCTATTATGAATAGTGCTGCTATAAACAGTCATGTACAGGTTTTTGTGTGGATATGTTTTCATTTCTCTCGGGTAAATACCTAGGAGTGGAATTGCTGGGTCAGATGGCAGTTCCATGTTCAACCTTCTGAGGAGCTTCCAGACTTGTTTTCCCGGATTGCTTCCTTATTTTCCAACTGATGATTAAAAAAAAAAAAATTTCTACAAGGCTGTAGAAATTCAATATTAACTTTTTTGGATAACTTTCACAAACATTTTATCCAGGCTAAATTCTATTCTTTTAAATGTGTATATTTTTCACTGTTATTTATTTCAATATAAAATATTCATATTTCCTATAGAATTTAGTTTTTAGAATCCACTAAAAAATAAATAGAAAAAAGAAAAATAGTCCTTCAAACTAATTTTAAAATGATGTTATTTTGAGGAATAAATGGAACTTAATTCATCATTAGATTTTAAACTTCATCTTGTTTAATATAACAGTTTTTGTTCATACCTCTCACATATGATGATGCATAGTTTTGACTGATAGAGTTTTTGTTGTTTATACTGCCACTTCTTTGTTCTGTTAAATTTTCTTTTCTTCCATGTGTTTTTTCTGGATTCTCTGCCTTGTGATTACAAAGAGGAATTCCTGACTTATCTAGAACACTACCAGCTAACTATTCCAATAAGGGTTGATCAAAATGGAGCTTTTCTCAGCTTTACTGTGAAAAATGATAAACACTCCAGGAGAAGACGGAGTATGGACCCTATCGATCCACAGCAGGCAGTATCTAAGTTATTTTTTAAACTTTCAGCCTATGGCAAGCACTTTCACCTAAACTTGACTCTCAACACAGATTTTGTGTCCAAACATTTTACAGTAGAATACTGGGGAAAAGATGGACCCCAGTGGAAACATGATTTTTTAGACAACTGTCATTACACAGGATACTTGCAAGATCAACGTAGTACAACTAAAGTGGCTTTAAGCAACTGTATTGGGTTGGTAAGTAGATGTTATACTTTTTTAGTTTCTGATGGGGAAATAAATTTACAATGTAAATGTCTTTCCTCAGATTAATAATATATAAAGAAATGGTTTAAGTAGGGAAGGTAACAGTCTTATTATTATTATTATTTTTGTTATTTCTGCTGCCTTTGCTTTTTATAGTCCTTTTGGTAATGTTTGCATTGACCTTTCAAAGTAAGGACAATTTCTAAAACCCTATATTATTTGGAAAATGAATTGAGTACATAGTAGTGTTAGGCTTTATATATAAAACAATTTTTTGAATAAGAATAAGGTATCCAAAATAAATCTGTTTTGAAACTTTTCATATATTAAAATGACACTTGCTATTAAATATGATAGAAAAATGCTGTTCCTAGTTATCAACACTGCTCTCTGTGTTTGGCATCAACACTAAGTATGCCACTGATAGTTTTAACAGCATGGTGAAATGAACCAATTTGAGATTTAGGAAAAAAAAATCAATTCCATTGTGAGATGTGCTGGCAGAGAGTGGTGGGGATATGAAGGGGAGTTAGGACATAGTGGAGATAATGAAGGTCCATGTAAGGACTGTGCCCCTGGGAATACACAGCAAAGAATGAATTTAAACCACATTTTGGAGAGAAAATGCAGAGGATTTGTGTCTTCCTAATGTTTTCTTCCTATACATTAGTATGATTCCTAATAAGACATATAGTACATAGTAGGTATTTAAAAATATGTTTAAAAATTGAGATAAAATTGAACTGGGTGTGGGATGAAGGAGTGAAAGTAATTGAAGGTGGCGGAGGCTTCTTTTTTGGGTGACACGTATATGAATTATACTAGTTAAGAAAGGGAATGCCACTGGAGCGCTGGATTGGAGAGGAGTGTGATATAGTAAATGTGAGGAATCTGAAGAAATAGGGTTGAAGATGTCTAAATGACATTTGGGAAATACAGCTCTGAAATTTAGGAAAGAATTTAATTCTGGAAGCAAGTGATTTGAGAGTCATTAAGTGACTGTGAAATTGTGAAAGATGTTGTTTGAGGAGTCAAAAGGGAGGGTAAAGTTGAAAATGGAAATTCTGCTACACTTAAGGGGATAGCAGAGTGTTGCCCATGTATTCTTCATCCTTTAGTAAGACTTTCTGTTTCTCATTCTTTTCCCCTCTATTTGTTAATACCTTTTTGTTTTACTTTGCTTCCTATTGAAACTGCATGGCCCATGTTGACTAACTTTGATTACTGAAGATGTGATCTGCCAGGTTTGTCCACTGAAGTCACTATTTTCTCCTTGACAACTAATAAGGAATTTCTGAGCAGATACTTTGAGACTATGTAAATATCTTGTTCCTCATCACACTTTTACCCACCAAACTTAGTAACTCACACCTTCATTCTTATTTTACATTATGTTACATTTTAAATCAAATATAATATGTAAACAGGGTTTTATTTTTTTTTAATCCCACTTTTTAAATAAGCTCCACACCCGTGTGGGGCTTGAACTCACATCCCTGAGATCAAGAGTCAGCATGCTGTATTGACTGATCCAGCCAGGGGCCCCCTCAAAAGCCCTTTTAACCAATTCTGTTTTTATTTTTTGATTAAAAATTTTTTTCATGGTTATTAATTTTGAGAGAGAGAGAAAGAGCACACACCTGTGTGTGAGAGGGGAAAGGCAGAGAGAGACCGAGAGAGGAGAGAATCCCAAGCAGACTCTAAGCTGTCAGTGCAGAGCCTGATGCATGGCTCTGTCTCATGACCTGAGCCAAAATCAAGAGCTAGTGCCCCAACTCAGGTGCCCCAACCAATTCTGTTTTTTAATTGTTCTATATAAAATAATATCAATGTAGAGATCATTAGTGTCTTCTAATCATATTTCCTCACCCATTGTTTCATCATTACAATCCTTGCACCATAAAGACAATTCCTAACATTATTGTTTGTCAGTTGTTCAAAATATTGTCACATTTAGTTTTCTTTATATATTTGGGCCATGGCTCTCTTTTCTAGCTTTTATATTTCTAGAGTTTCTAACTACTGTTATTTTGTCTTATTGTAAAAAAAAAATGATTTCTTTACCAAATGATCAATATTATCCATTTTATTACACCTTGTATCTATTGCTTGGAATATATCCCATTCTTCTTTGGAGGCATTTTTCTCTTGGAATCTACTGGTTTAATTAATTTTTTGAACTACTGTACATATCTCATCTTGGGATGCTTCTTTCCTAGTTAGTTCTATGTCTTAACTCTTTTTGAGTTACAACTTTTTGAGTAAACTCAAATTTTATTGGAGAACATCTTCAAGTAATTACCTCAGAAAATGTGTCTGGGAAGTAAAATTTCTGAGTCTATTTGCCTATTTGAAGGTTACTGTTGCTTTTGTGTTTGGTTAATAATTTAGCTGGATGTGGAATTCTAGTTTCAAAAATCATTTTTCTTTGGAACCATGAATGGTGGAATTGGGAAAGGGAAATATGGGGCATCCAATTTATGATATGGCTTTATGTCTTAGGGAAAGATTTAAAGATCTTTAAAAAAATTAGCATTGATTCATTTTGGGTGACAGACATCTGCTTCTTGTTCTTTTCTTTTTTTTTTTCCTAAGAATTTTCCTCAATGAAGGTGATATGTGATATGATCTTCTCTTTATCCTTTCTATTTCAAGAATTCTATTAATTTCAATTAATTCTATTAAGAATTCTATTCAAGAAGCTATGGGTCTTGTTTCCTTATCCTTACTTCATATTTAATGGATGCTTTCAGTGTAAAGACAGACACTCCTTCAGCTTAGAGAAATTGAAAAAAAATTTTCCTTAGTATTTTTCTTTTCTTGTTTCCTACCCCCTGCATTTTTGTAGCTGGTTCTTTACTTCCCTTGTCCTTCTCTTTTTCTATCTTTTTCTTTTTTGTGCTAAGTTCTATGTATGAGATTTATCCAGTTTTGCCTTCTTTTCCTTCAGTTGATTTAAAAATTACAAGCAGTCATGGTTCTAATTTTCAAGAGATTCCCTTTTTGATTGTTCCTTTCTTTACATTTTATTCTTATTTCTTAGCTATGCCCAGAGTTGTTTTTCTGCATTTTCCATTATTCATTCATCCACACACCAAATATTTATAAGTACCTATCATGTATAATAGACACTGTTCTAGGTGCTAGGAGTACGACAGTGAACAAAGGAGAAATCCCTATCATCACAAAACTTGTATTCTCTTGGAGAAGATACACAGTCAGATAAGTAGATAAAAATCACAGTATGTTGGATAATGATAAGTTCTCAGGTAGAAAAAATAGTGAGTAAAGACCTAAGGAAAATGAGGAAGGGAAGCTGACATCCAAAGAATAGGATTTCCAGGTGGAAATCTTCAAGTACAAAGATTTGATCTAAGAGTGTTTGGGGGACAGCAAGATTGCCCAGGCTGGAACTCAGTGGAAGAGAGGGAGTGTAATGTAAGGTGAGGTTAAAAAGAGAACTGGAGGCCAGATGGTAGGTTTTAGAGGACACAGTCAGGATAAAATCCATGACTCCAAGCTTGAGGTCTGAGCAACTAGAAGAATAAAGCAGCCATCAGTTGAGATGAGAAAGACTCAGGCATTTACTGAGATGGAAAAGCTGTAGGAGGACAAGATTGTGGGGTGATATATATCATGAGTTCAGTTGGACATGTTAAACGTGAGGTGTTGTATAAGATGGTGGGTATACAAGCCTGGATTTGGCAGAGAAATGTGAATTATGGAGTTATAAATTTGGGAGTCATCAATATATAGATGACATTTAAAGCCAGGAGGTTATATGAAATTGCTTGGGGTGGGGGAATAATATAGATAGAATAAAGAAGAAGTTAAGAAAAAAGTGGTTTAAGGAAATGAACCTTTGGACACTCCAGGAGGTTAGGGAGCTCAGAAAGATGTGGAGGAGACCAAAAAGCATAGTGGAGTAAGAAAGTTGAAGGAAAGCCAGGCAAAAATCCTAGAAGCTAAGAGAAGGAAGTATTTCAAGAGAAAAATGCTGCCATTGGATTTATCAATGAGGAGGTTGTTGGTGACCTTGACAAAAGCAGTGCTGAAGTCATAGTGGCATTTGGAAAACAGAGAAAAGAGTACATACATAATTATTTTAAAGACTTTAGGAAAAGTAAGAAATGATCAGTGACTACAAGTATGAATGAGTTCAGAGGAGGTTATGTTTTGTTTGATAAAGGTGGGAATGATTATGTGGAGAAAAGGAAAATTTCTCTAGTGATATCCTTGATAGGTGAGAAGGGATGGAATCATAAATAGGATCACTGTCCTTAGTGATTAGGAGAGTAGACAGTTCATCCATAATAAGAGGAAATAAAATAGATTGTATGGGTATGAGATGCAGGCAGGTGGGTATTTGTGTTGTAGGACTTTGCAGGAGGTTGTATGATGTTTAGTGGAATGGAACATGGCAAGATGAGGTATTAGGGGATTAAGAGGTATTAGGGGATTAAGAAAGTATAGAATGTTTATCCAGGTGAGCAGGATACTGAGTGTATTAGAGAAACATAGTATAATTGCCTTGATGCATTAAGAGCACAGTTGAGATTATGGTTATGAATTTAAAGTGAGACTACTCAGCGTCTTGATGTATCTTTCAGTGGGCAAATGAGGCTGCAAGCTTGCAGGCCCAGAGTAACAAAACTGATCTAATCAGAGTTGTGGGGTAGCCAAATAAATTCTGTGAAGGGAGAAAAGGGCAAGGGAATTGAAGGTGGAACTGAAGATGGATTAAGAGGGAAATGAGGACATTTAGTGGATGGAGGATAATGAAAAGGTGGTGGGATCACTGGGTTCTGGTGGGTGTAAAAGGACTAACTCTTGGAAGGGAGGTATTAGAGGGACAGTGCTGGAAAGACAGAAGGATGCGATACTTGAAATTGAGATTTGGGCAGGGTTGCAAATATTGAAAATACTGAATTCTAGGGTTGTACTGTGGGTCCGAATGCCTAAGATAAAGTGAATGACAAGATATTTGTTGAACGGGTTAAGGAATTGAGACAGCAATGGGTGAAGAGACCATCTCTGTCAGTAGCCCTTAACCTGGGGCCCATGAATGGAATTCAAGGGGTTTGTGAACTGGACTGGGGAAAAGTGACATCTTTATCTTTACTAATTCTTCACTGAAGTTTAACATTTCCTTCAATTATGAATATAGGTAACAAACCAATAAAGTAATAGTTCACCTCAATAAAAATTATAGATATTTTCATATCATGTTACAGTTTTTGTAGGTTCTTCAAAGGACTATTTATGTTAATCACTATTACAAAATTATGATAGCCATTAGATCCACTACACATCTTCTTATTTAAAGTCTTACAAAAAGCCATGTGTGTTCCTATAGTACATTTTAAAAATATTTTGATAATGGTATTTTACTACAACTGGTTTTCTTTATAATCCTATATATTTTTTTCGATGCTTACAATTTTATTCTGAGAAGTAACCCCTAGTCTTTACCCCCACTAGACTTCTAAAGTGATCTGGGGCACACACACAGAACTTTTAAGAACTGGTGACTTAAGATACTGAAATCAACGATTATTTCAGGAATGGTATTGCAGAGAGTGATTGATCCAGAAGCTAAAATCTTCAAGAAATGAGGAAAAGTGACTATGGGTCAGTAAGTAGATAACTGCACCTAATGGAGGAAGAAGGTGATGGCATGAGATTGGAAGCTGGTGAGGGGTTTTTTGTTTTGGAGGCGGGAGAGAGCAGGGATTGTTTAGAAATGGCAGTGAATCACAAGGACACTTACCCTAACTCCAAGTCCAATAGGAGGCAGGTAGGAGAGAAAGCGGAGGATCCACCATTCCAGAGGATTACAGGGAAGAAAGAGTGTGTTTAGAGAGATTCAGGTGTTTGAGCAAAAAGAAGTGAATATTCACAAATGCAGCTGAGCATGTTTGAGGAGGCACAGTGGATGTGTTTTAAATGGCGAAAGGGGAGAGTAGGATACGAGATCTGAAAACATGATGCACATAACCATATGGGGACTAGAATCCGGGGGTTGGGTCTTGGGCTTCTTGTAGGGTTTGTGTTGTCAGGGAAAGAGGACATGATGATTTTGATCCTGATGGCCTGAGGCAGACACTGTAGGGATGAGTGGGGATGCTGAGGGAAGTGAGAGCAGGGCTCTTGCTAGGCATGTGCAAATTACTGGGACCCGCACTTAACTCAGGTCCTCCATCTTCTACCCTCAAACACCTTTCTAAGTTCAAAATCATTTTTCCTTTTCTTCCCTCTAGCCCCAGTAGCTCTTTGCTGTATTCTGTATGCATGCTTATATATTGCCTTTGTGTTCGCCATTCCCACTGTCTGATCTGGTCTTTCATAAGATTGCTCCTTTAATTTTGTTCAGTTTCTGTCCAGATATCACCTTATTAGAGAGGATGTCCCTGACCATCTTAAGCAGTATGTATACTTCCTTCACTTCTGATTACTCTCTGTCTTCTTACACTGCTTTATTATTTTTTCTTAACATTTAACACTACCTGATTGGTCATTTATCTGGTGACATGAATTCCTTTTGTCTAGCTCCTTCCACCAAAATGTAAGCTCCATGTAAGTTGAATGTTGCCCCAGTGAGGCAGTAGAGCCCTGTGTTAATGATGTCAGGTCTCAAATCACAGTAACCATATCCCAGTCATGGCCAATTATTAACTCAATGATCTTATTCTATATACTTCAATTTCCTTATCCATAAAATGAAGACAATTATTACAAAAGTCTTATAGGGTTGTTTTGAGGTTTAACTGGAACACACACACACATGCACACACACACACGTGTGTGTGTATGTATAAACTGTATATATGTATTTATATAAATGTGTGTGTCCATATATGTGTGTGTGTGTGTGTGTGTGTATGAACTGTGTATTTATAGAGAGAGTAAGAGCAGTATCTGATACATGACAGGCACTTTAGAATGGTTAGCCATTATTATAATTTTGATCTCTTATCAGTCACCCTGAAAGGGAAATAAAGATTTGACTGCTTCTGTAGTGGCTACAAAACAAACAAACAAACAAAAAAACTGCATCCCCACCACATAGAATAGTACTTGCCTATGTGATAGGCACTCAGATCATCTTTGGTGAAAGAAAGAAAAAGTTAAGTCAGAAACAACTCTCAGAGGGTAAGGGGATTATACTATAATGGCTAAGAATCCAAGCACCAAAGTCAATTGGATGAGTTGGTTACTTAACTTTGTTCAGTCTCTGTTTCTCATCTGCAAAGTCGAGCTGATAGTAGTACTTACTTCAGAGAACTGTTAAGATTAAATGAGATAATGAGTATAAACATCTCCCAGAGTACGTAACACAAAATCTCTGGATTTTTTTCCAGTCTTTCCATTCTTGAAACTAGAGATTTTGTTTACTTACCAGGCTTCTGACTCTCTTTTTCCCCAGCAACCTGAACTTCTTGTCTGGGACCTTTCAACATCCTTCTGCCCACAGTTTAGCATGATATGATTTTAGTGCTCCACCCTTTCTGGGCAGTACTCTCCAACCCCACTTCGTACACTTCTCTCTTATAAAAACTTCTTAAACATGCCCTCTTTTCTGCAGGAACCATGCTTGCTCAGTTTGCTACCACGCTGTTAATCTTCCTAGTAATGTAATTCATGCTCAGGTATTAGAGTTTGTTAATGGCATATTATGTTAGGCCTGTCAGTATTTGCACTTAATTTAGGGACTAATACACTTAAAGTAAAGCAAACAATGGTGAAAATAACATGAAGTACCTAATCCCTGTTTTTTTGTTTTTTGCATTCCTTAGCTCATTTCGCGTGGGTGCCTGCCAACTTCATCTATAAATTAGAGCAGCTCTGATTATGTCTTATCTTTCTTTCCAAGTATGTGGTACTTAACATGAATTTCCCTAAACACAATCATAGAGGTTTAGATTCAAAGGGACCTTAGAGATTATCTGGACCAGAGATTTCCAGCTTTTTTTTTTTTAAAACAGCAAAACCCTCTCCTCAAATGAAATGTTATGTGGAAACATACTATATAGATTAATAAAAGCACAGCCAATTGCTGAGCCCAGGAATCCAAGCCCTATAGGTCTCCCTTTGTTGTCTGGGGCAATCCCCTGAGGGCACTTTCCTGAAACCCTTAGGGCTCCCCAGAGTGCTGTTTTAAAACCACTAATTTACACCAACCCTTTCATTTTTCCAGCCGAGGAAATACACCCAGAGAGTTTGTGTTTTATCCAGTGTTACAGGATAAATTAGTTGGATTAAGAGCAGTCTTCACATGTGCCATGTTTAAGAAAACACTATTGGACCTTTATGGAAGGTCTTATTTCTAATGCAGATAACTTTTTCTATCTCGTTTCTTTTAATCAGCCAACTTTTATTTGGTGTTCATACTACATAGGGGATACTTTCTATGACTGTAACTGATATAAAGAATTATATCAGTGAGACACAACCCCTGCCTTCAAAAAGCAAGTAGTACATTTGGGAAGATAAAATATGCAGTAGAAATGTTATACCAAATTTAAATATAGCTTCAATACTTGAGATGTAGCAAGGAAGTGTGGAATTAATTATAAAGAATGATACCAATAATAAGCTTTTTTGGAGCTCAGAAGTGGGTGCTGATACTTCATTTGGACTAGAGAAAGTTTTAAAAAGGAGCTGTGGTTGAGCTCTGTACTTGGCTACATAAATAGGTGTAAGGAGTATGTCATATGAACAAGAGCAAAGCTTCTGTGAATTGCAGCTCCTACATTTATCTCTATATAATGCTGGGGAGGTTCTTAACCTCTGAGCCTGTTACTTGGTCTGCAAAATGGGGATATATCGGATGTGTATCAGTTAAGTACATATTAAGTGGTGTAACATAAACCTTAAAATGTCAGTAGTTTATCACAATAGAGATTAATTTTTCCCTTATATTGGTGTTTATGTTGGACAGCTTTCCATGAAGTCACTCAGTGACCCAGATTGCTTCTCTTTCAGTGTCTGCCTTCTGTGGGTAGTTTTTCAGAAAGAGTAGAGAATTCTCCTGGGGAAGGTTTTCACGGGCTGGGCTTAAAAGTGGTGTATAGTATCTGCCTGTTTTCCATTGGCCAAAACTTGAACGGAGCTATACCTGAACACAGAAGATGTGGTGCACAATTTGGAAAGGAAACAAGTTTTAGTGAACACAAAGAGGTCTCTGCTTCGTCAAAGAGTTTTGGGGAAGATTGGAGGAAATATATGTGTCATGTTTAGTACAAGGCATGGGGGCATGTAGAAGAATTTAAATGTCCTTTTCAAAGTATAGGTAAATTTATAGAAGGTACATATTGCTAGGTACAGATAATCCACTAAATTTCTATTAACATGCATTGTAACTTCTTTTTGGAGAGATATCAACTTATTTTTGACTCTTGTTAATAAATGATAATTAATATTTAAAATGATCCTTCCTGGTAAATTCTTTGTTTCTTTTTCTTTTAGCATGGTGTAATTGCCACAGAAGATGAAGAATATTTTATTGAACCATTAAAGAATACCACAGAGGATTCCAAACATTTTAGTTATGAAAATGGCCATCCTCATGTTATTTACAAAAAGTCTACCCTCCAGCAACGACATCTGTATGATCACTCTCATTGTGGGGTTTCAGGTGAGTGCGTGTGTGGTTTTTACAAAGTCTATTGTATTGTATTGCCACTCTCTTTCTTCTGACACTATGGTAAGTGAGGTTAATAATAAGTGTAAATAGGAATTTGGGCAATTGGAATGATAATGCCCAGAGTTCTTTTAAAAGATGTCACCTATCCAAATGCCATAGGATTTCACTCATATTTGGAATTCTCTCTTTCCATCTCTCTCTGCCCCTACCCCACTTGCACTCACACGCACTCTCTCTTGCTCTCTCTCTCTCTCTCTCAAATTAAATAAATAAACATTAAAAAAATAAATAAGTAAAATAGAAGAAATGTCTTAAAAGAAAAAAAAGAAACATACAGCAGGGACATTAGTGGTCAAAAAAGGCTTCATGGAGGAAGTGACTTCTTTTTTTTTAATTTTTTAAATTTACACCCAAATTAGTTAGCATAGGGTGCAACAATGATTTCAGGAATAGATTCCTTAATGCTCCTTACCCATTTAGCCCATCCCCCCTCCCATAACCCCTCCAGTAACCCTCTGTTCTCCATATTTAAGAGTTTCTTATGTTTTGTCCCCCTCCCTATTTTTATATTATTTTTGCTTCCCTTCCCTTGTGTTCATCTGTTCTGTGTTTTAAAGTCCTCATATGAGTGAAGTCATATGATATTTGTCTTGGACTAATTTCACTTAGCATAAGGGAAATTGCATCCATGTAGTTGCAAATGGCAAGATTTCATTCGTTTTGATTGCTGAGCAATACTCCATTGTATATATATACCACATCTTCTTTATCCATTCATCCATCAATGGACATTTGGGCTCTTTCCATATTTTGGCTATTGTTGATAGTGCTGCTATAAACATTGGGGTGCATGTGTCCCTTCCAAACAGCATACCTGTATCCCTTGGGTAAATAACTAGTAGTGCAATTGCTGGGTTGTAGGGCAGTTCTATTTTTAATTTTGGGGGGAACCTCCATACTATTTTCCAGAGTGGCTGCACCAGTTTGCATTCCCACCAGCAGTGCAAAAGAGATCCTCTTTCTCCGCATTCTCGCCAACATCTGTTGTTGCCTGAGTGGTTAATGTTAGCCATTCTGACAGGTGTGAGGTGGTATCTCATTGTGTTTTTGATTTGTATTTCCCTGATGATGAGTGATGTTGAGCATTTTTTCATGTGTCAGTTGGCCATCTAGATGTCTCCTTTGGAGAAGTGTCTATTCATGTCTTTTGCCCATTTCTTCCCTGGATTATTTGTTTTTAGGGTGTTGAGTTTGATAAGTTCTTTACAGATTTTGGATACTAACACTTTATCTGCTGTGTCATTTGCAAATATCTTCCCCCATTCCATCAGTTGCCTTTTATTTTTGCTGATTGTTTCCTTCGCTGTGCAGAAGCTTTTTATGTTGATGAGGTCCAAGTAGTTCATTTTTGCTTTTGTTTCCCTTGCCTCTGGAGACTTGTTGAGTAAAAAGTTGCTGTGGCTGAGGTCAAAGAGGTTTTTGCCTGCTTTCTCCTTGAGGATTCTGATGGCTTCCTGTCTTACATTTCATCTATTTTGAGTTTATTTTTGTGTGTGGTATAAGAAAGTGGTCCAGGTTCATTCTTCTGCATGTCGCTGTCCAGTTTTCCCAGCACCACTTGCTGAATAGACTGTCTTTATTCCATTGGATATTCTTTCCTGCTTTGTCAAAGATTAGTTGGCCATACGTTTGTGGGTCCACTTCTGGGTTCTCTATTCTTTTCCATTGATATGAGTGCCTGTTTTTGTGCCAGGAAGTTAATTCTAATCTGGGGCCTGAGGGATAAAGAAGGTAGCTGTGCACAAGTGGAAGAAATGTGGGTAAAGTGTTCCACATAGAGGAAATAGCATTTACAAAGTTTCTGAACCAAAAGAGAGAATGTCACATTGCAGTCATTACCAGTTCCTATAACAGGATACATATTAGAATGTGGGCTGCAGGGATAGGAGTGAATTTCACACTGGGTGAGAAGTGGCAGTGAGAGATGAAACTGAAGTGACAAGGAGGACCCAGACACAAAGGGCTTGTAAACCATGTTAAGGAGTTTGTTTATCTTAAGTGTGCTGGAAACCCATTGAAAGGTGTTAAGCAATAGGAATCACATGATCAGATTTGGGTGTTAGAAATATTCTCCTGGCAGTCCTATAGAGACTGAATAAGAGAAGAGCAAGACTAGAGGTAAGGAGTTAGGAGGCTCTTTAGTCTAAAGATTAGAAAACTTACAAAATAGAGGATATTTGGGCTTGGCATGATAGAAAGAATATGGTTTACTCTAGCTTTGGACAAACTACCCAGCCTGTCTGAGTACTTCTTTCAGCACACATTAATCACTCACATGTAATTTTGCTATCATTGTGATTGAGATGACTGTTTCTAGCATTTAAAGAACTTTTGTATTAAAAAAAAAGATTAGGAGTGCCTGGCTGGCTCAGTCAGTGGAGCGTGCAACTCTTGATTTCAGGGTTGTGAGTTCAAGCCCCATGCTGGGTGTAGAGATTACTTAAAATCTTAAAAAAAAAAAAAAAAAAAAGAAGATTAGATTTGTTCTGTGTAGTTCTAGTAGCTGAAACCAGAGGCAGAGTATTGCAGAAGCAGGTTTTAGCTTAATACAAAGAAAAGTTCACCAACAAATGATTTTAGGAAAAAATGGTATAGGTTCAACAAGTAGATTTATAGAAAATAGAATGGGTTATCTTATGAATTAGTGGATGCATCACTCTTTAGTTTATATCCATATGCTTCTTGGGCTCCTTCTGCTTCAAATATAAGTGCTCTTTGGAGTTCTTTCTTCAGCTGACTGTTCTCTTTTTGCATATTCTTTTCATGAGTAATCTCTGGAAGGTCCTTCTTGATGAAGAATAATTGGTACTAGAAAAAGGTGACTTAAAGTGAATCCACTTAAGACATGAAATAAAATTTCATAGGAAACAGTGAAAGAAAATTCATTGAGTAATGAAACTAAATATTATGGAAATAGTTTAGTTTTTCTTAAATTTAGCAAAATTTAGGCTATAATTACAACTATATGTAAATTCTTGAAAAACTAGGATTAAAATATTTAGTTGTTTATTGTGAAACAATTTTCTCATCACTTTTGCTGTAACATGACATCCTTCATGATCTTAAAGATCACTTTTTGCAAAAATACTTAATGATTTCATAATATTCTGAAAAATATCTCTTGACCCTTAGATATTCAAGTTATCCTCTTTTGAAGTGCCTGTCTTATTATTCACTGGCCTTACTGGGGCAGATCCTTCTTTTTCTAAGGTTTAAGCACGAGTCAAATAGTGCAGCAAATCCACTCTTAGTGCCATCATAAAATTCTGCCCTTTTTGGGGAAGATTTTCTTTTTCCACAGTCTCTCCCCCTAGATTACTGTGCTATTAGTGGAAAATAAAGCAGGTCAATGATATATTCTTGAGTAACTAAAAAATCTTGAGTGGATTACTGTGACTATTTCCTAACTTTTAATCTATTCACCAGTCATTTCTGTTACCTTTAACACCAGTCCATTTAGTTCAGACCCCTGTTATCTCTTGCCTATACCACTATAATGACTTTCTAACTGGTCTTCCTGTCTTCAGGTTTGTTGTTCTGTCTTTAGTGTGTTTTCTCTTTAAATCTAGTTTAATTACACACCTTCAAACACTTCACTGGCTTCCCATGAGTGGAAAACATTATAGTAGTTCCATAGGAATATCACTAGAAAAGGTATTTTGTGTTTAATGAGTTTGAGATAGGTCTGGTTAAGAACTACTGATCTTGGGGTGCCTGGGTGGCTCAGTCAGTTAAGTGGCCAACTTTGGCTCAGGTCATGATCTCACAGCTCATGAGTTCGAGTCCCGCATCGGGCTCTGTGCTGACAGCTTGGAGCCTGGAGCTTTCTTTGGATTCTTTGATTTTGTCTCTTCCCCTACCCTACTTGTGCTGTCTCTCTCTCTCTCTCTCTTTCAAAAATAAATAAACATTAAAAAAAATATTTTAAAAAGAAAAAAAAGAACTACTGATATTAATTCTGATACTATTATGAATTCTGAATTATGACAGCATAATTCAAATGACATGTGCATTTATGGGGGTTAATTGCCAATTAACTGGTTATTGGGAACTCAATTTTATATCAAAATATAAGTTGGAAAAACCATTTTGAAAGTGGGTATATTTATCTCCTATTCAGATATAAACTTTCCCATTCTAATTAGATTATGCTATTAATTTTTAAAAAATTATGAAAAATACCTGTTTTTTGTAGAAAATTTAGTAAGTATGTGATAAAAAGAAAAACAAGGAAGTGAAAGTTGCTCCTTTACCATTACCCAGGTATAACTGAATGCTCCTATTATCCATTGTTACAGATATTATTGTGTCTCTGTACCTGCATGATTTACTTATGTATTTATTAGATAAATATTCATTTAGCATGTATGTGTCAGGCTAGATATTGGATATGCAGCAATAAATAAAACAGGAAAAGTTTCTGCTCCCATGAAGCTTGTATTCTAGTAAAGAGAGACAGTTAACTAAAAAATCAACCAAGGAAACAAATACATAGCCAAGTACCAAGAAGTAATAGTGCTTTTAGTGAAAAATAAAGCAGGTCATTGCATTAATTGTGAATGACTGTATGCATTTAAACATATTTTGAGATTGATGAAAAATATAAGATCTTATATCAGGTGGCAAAGAGATCCATGTGTTTGGTTTTGGGGAAAAGTTATTTATTGTATATGTTTATGGAGGAATATTTTCTTTAACATTCTATATTCTATGCAAAATTAAATTGAGCAAAGCATATGTAATGAGTGTCATTTGAATATCTACAAATCTTTGTTATGAAATAAAATTAAGTCAATTGCATATCCTATATTAGACTAAAAAAGATATTAGTACAGATGATTAAACTTAACATTAAACAATTGACAATTACAGAATGTAGATACTGGTTTGTAATGATCTAATCATGCTGGATTGATTTAATTTTTAAAATGAAACCAGAGGAGTGCTGAGGCCTAGGGGCACTTGTACACCAATGTTTACAGCAGCACTTTCAATAATAGCCAAATTATGGAAACAGCCTAAATGTCCATCAACTGACAAATGGATAAAGAAGATGTGCTGGCCTTGTAGAATCGGCTTGGGATTCTCTCTCTCTCCCTCTCTCTCTGTGGCCCTGTCCCATTTGCACATGCTCTCTATCAAAATAAATAAATAAACTTTAAAAAAAAAAGAATGTCCATTAAAGACATTATATATACATTTATCTGATGGAGTGATAAGCAAACAATGTAAGTCTGAAATTTATGAAAATGATGATAACAGTAGCTACCTTATACTGAATGCTATTTAATGAGAAACACCGTTGCTGTGTTTATTTTGCCCAATAATGTCTAATTCTTTTCATAGTACTTGAAATAAATATAAGGTGAAATTGGATGGATCAGAGAAGTGAAAATGACAAAATAATGGAAATTAAATCCTATATTTAGACATTTAGGCTGTCCATCCAGAGAAAGGGAAAACAAGGCATGATTTGAATACATGAGTGGTTTTAGGATCATGGAAGACTGAGCAAAAGAAATTGGAATTATGTTAATGCAGAAAGGATTTTGACCATTTCAGCACAATATTACTATAAACTCAGTGGCTTAAGCAATATGTTTTTATTATCTCACAGTTTCTGTGGACCAGAAGTTGTACATGAATGAATTATCAACTTAGCCTTAGCCAGGACCGGGTTCTCATCTGGTCTTGACTGGGGAGGAATTACCACGTTTATTGGCAGCATTCAGTTCCTTGCTACTATAAGACTGAAAACTTTAGTTTGGGGCTGGTTGTCTGCTAGAGGCTGTCTGTAGTTCCTCGCCATGTATAGTTCTCTAACTTGATTGCTTGCTTCCTCTAAGCCAGCAAGGGAAGGACTCTAGGAAGAAAAATGCTACAGTATTATGTAACATAATTATGTACTCGTTGATATATAATCATATACATCGCATTATCTTTGCTGTATTATACTGTTTAGAAGCAAGTCACAGGTCCCATCCACACTAAAGGGGAAGAGATCACACAAAGTGTAAACAATAAGAAGTCTTGGTGACCACCTTAAGAGTCTTTCTAGAATAGGGGAATACTTATTGGTTATCTGGAAGTTATACTTTTTTTTCATGTTTGTTTATTAATTTGGGGGGAGAGAGAGAAAGCGAGCATGTGTGTGATTGGGGGAAGGGCAGAGAGAGAGGAGAGAGAGAGAGAATTCTAAGAGGCTCTGTGCCATCAGCATGGAGCCCAATGCAGGGCTCGAACTCACTGTGAGTAAGATCATGACCTGAGCCAAAATCAGGAGTCAGAAACTTAACTGACTGAGCCACCCAGGTACCCCTGGAAGTTATACTTTTAATGTTTATTTCTTTTGGAGAGAGAGAGATACAGAATGTAAGCTGGGGAAGGTCAGAGAGAGAGGGAGACACAAAATCTGAAGCGGGCTCCAGGCTCTGAGCTGTTAGCACAGAGCCCAATGCAGGGCTCGAACTCATGAACGTTGAGATCACGACCTGAGCCAAAGTCAGACGCTTAACCAACTGAGCCACCCAGGTGCCCCCTGGAAGTTATACTTTTGAAATAAGAAATACCATGTCTCTGCCTCTCTGGACCTTTAGGAATAAAAATACTTAATTTATATGAGTTTCAAAAATATTTTACTGATACTTTTCATAGTCATTTCCATCTCTTACTGCTTAAAACTTATATCAAAGTAATTTCTAAAAGGCAAAGGGTAAAGAAATTAGAAAAATAATAGAGAATACTGCCAATTTCTGTCAAGCATATTATATAAATTAATCTGATTTTCCTCACTAAGTTTGTCAATAAGTAGAGGTTAGAAAGACTTCTTATTCAACATACAGATATGAAAGTGAAGTATGCAGAGGACCTGTACCTTTTCAAGTTTATTAAATAAGGATGAATATAAATCAGTCACGTGTTTACAGATGCCATCGTACTAAAAGGTTGCCTGTGTACTGAAGGACCAAATGTCTAGAAAATGAAGGATTAAACTGTAATCCACAGTAAAATGTAGTTTAAAGCAAGTTATGCTGGAACCATAATCTTGCAACACTCATTCTAACACCGTTTACCTCTACGTTTTAGAAGAGGAAAACTTTGGGTTCTCTGTCAGTATAAATACTTGTACACCGCAAAATTAAATAAAAAAAAAAATTCAGTCTTTTCGAATTGAGATTTCTAGGTATGCCTGTATGGCTCAGTTAATTTAAGCAACCGACTCTTTATTTCGGCTCAGGTCGTGATCTTGTGGTTCATGAAGTCAAGCCCTGAGTGGGGCTCTGCACTGACAATATGGAGCCTGCTTATGATTCTTTCTTTCTCTCTCGCTGCCCCTCCCTCAATTATGCTCCCTTCCCGTCTCTCAAAATAAATACATAAACCTTAAAAAAGTATTGAGATTTATAGGGCAGAATTCCTCTAATTAAGAGAGTTTAAACGTCAAAAAAATATATATTTAAAAAAAAAAAAAAAGAAAGGGGTGCCTGGGTGGCTCAGTCAGTTAAGTGTCTGATTTCGGCTCAGGTCATGATCTCACAGTTGGTGAGTTCAAGCCTCGCATTGGGCTCTGTGCTGACAGCTCAGAGCCTGGAGCCTGCTTTGGATTCTTTGTCTCCCTCTCTGTCTGCTCCTGTCCTGCTCACACTCTGTCTCTGTCTTTCAAAAAGTGAATAAATGTTTTAAAAAAAATATTTAAAAAAGAAAGTTTAATAAAAGCATCCTACTTTAAAATAAATACTGTGAAGGAATAGGATTTTGTGGGGAGCCTGACTGGCTCTGTTGGTAGAACATGTGACTCTTGATCTTGGGGTGGTGAGTTCAAGCCCCACATTGGGTGTAGAGATTACTTAAAGGCATTGGGGCACCTGGGTGGCTCAGTCGTTTGAGCGGCCGACTTCCATTCAGGTCATGATCTTGCAGTCTGGTCCATGAGTTCGAGCCCACGTTGGGCTCCATGCTGACAGCTCAGAGCCTGGAGCCTGCTTTGGATTCTGTGTATCCCCCTCTCTCTGCCCCTCCACTACTCATGCTCTGTATACTCTGTCTGTCAAAAATAAATAAATGTTAAAAAAAAATTTTTTAAAGGGAATAGATTTTTGCAGTGTTAATGTTCTTCATCAGAACTATTTTAGAGGGGCTGCTGGGTGGCTCAGTCAGTTGAGCATATGACTTTGGCCTAGGTCCTGATATCACTGTTCCTGAGTTCAAGCCCCATGTTGGGCTCTGTGCTGACAGCTCAGAGCCTGGAGCCTGTTTCAGATTCTGTGTCTCCCTATCTCTCTGCCCCTCCCTCACTTGTGCCGTCTCTTTCTCTCAAAAAGAAAAAAAAAAAGAAAAAGTATTTGAGAGTGTTTAGAAAGTTAATGCTCTAGTTGTTTTTAGAAAAAAAAAACTGTATAAAGTACATACTCTATATTTAAAAGTATTATCACATAATCACTGAAATAATATGAAATGATTATTTAAAAAAATTTTATTATGTAATTCATTGGGCTTGTTTTGTTTTTATGAGCAGCTATATGTTATTCATGTTTATTTTTTCAGATAAAATGATTGTTTTGATACTTGTAAAAAGTTTAGTTTTCTCACTGCCACATTTCCTCATCCCTTCTCCTCACTATGAAAAGTCTTACTGCTTTAGATAGTTTATGAGAAGCATGTCTATATGAAAGATCTAAAAATAAGTAAGTTTAATTAGTGAACCTATCTGAATTAATTATTTTTATTGTAGACCTCATAAGAAGTGGCAAACCTTGGTGGCTGAATGACACATCTACTTTTCCTTCTTCACTACCAATTAATGGCACGCATATCCGCCACAGACAGAAGAGATCAGTAAGCATTGAGCGGTTTGTGGAGACATTGGTAGTGGCAGACAAAATGATGGTGGGCTACCATGGCCGCAAAGACATTGAACATTACATTTTGAGTGTGATGAATATTGTAAGTTTGATGCCTCTATATAATATTTTAACTTAATAATGTGTGGTTTTGACTAAGGTCATGGATTTTTAATGTGAATTAATGATTTTAAAAATTTACTTGTCTGAAATGAGAAAAAAATGATATACTAATGTTTCAATTCCATAAGAAATAAATGTAAAGGTGACTTTATTGTTCATTTTCAGATAATATGACAGTTTGAATGGGTCGTACTAAATCTTGTTTAAGAGGTTTTATTTGACTTGGAACATCAGCTCACCCTCTTAATTACTATTTGTAGTTCAGTTTTAGGAGAAAATGTTTCTTGAGGTAGATTTGTATAACAAATCTTTTATGGAGGCATCTTGGGGGTAGAGTTCTAAGTGGTATGAGATCAAATAATACCTTTTTATATACACAGTGGTTAAATTTATGAACAATTATTTTACCATTCTTTAAAAAAATATTAAACAATCACCCTATGATTTTTGTCTGACTTTGTGTCTTTTCTTATTTTCTGGAGGTCAGGTTGCCAAACTTTACCGTGATTCCAGCCTAGGAAACGTTGTGAATATTATAGTGGCCCGGTTAATTGTTCTTACAGAAGATCAGGTAAGAATGAGTTAGTTTAGAAACCTAAAACTCTTAACAGACAAGCTATAGAATTATGTATTACAAAATAAAATATCTTATTATTGGAAGTTCTAGGAAGTTCTAGTTGAATATGATTTTCACTCCTAAGCATTTAATATTTTAAGCAAATTTTAAATAGTTTATAAGAATATACCTCTTATGTCATGTTAGAACTATATAAATGTATATTAGCTATGTGTTTCAGTAGAAAGATGAGTATTGGCATGGCAGATCTTACAATAGTGGTTTTGGTTGCTGATGATCACATATATTCACATTATCATTAAAGCTGACACTAGAAAGAATGTTCAATAGTACACTAAACTCTAGGTCAGATATTACAGAAATAAAAATTGGCAAGAGATTATTCCTAGAAACCACTGCTTCTAATTATAGTCCCACTTTAGTCTTCAGAAGTTTTAACAACTGACCTTAGTAATTTGTTTGGAACATTTCTGGTATGCATGTTGTATTGCAGCCAAACTTGGAGATAAACCACCATGCAGACAAGTCCCTCGATAGCTTCTGTAAATGGCAGAAATCCATTCTCTCCCACCAAAGTGATGGAAACACCATTCCAGAAAATGGGATTGCCCACCACGATAATGCTGTTCTTATTACTAGGTATGGCTTGTTGCAAATATTTTACCTCTGATTGTTGTGTTTAATACTTTAACTATATTTGGTTCTATCTAAAGCCTCATTCAGGTAATAAGTATGTTGAAAACAAAATGTTAATTTGTTATTCACCAGTGATACAATATATTACCCTATTATTGTGTTTGCATCAAATGAATCAGATAAGAAAAAAGAACAGATTTAGAGTTGACTTAGAAATTTAATAAACATCTTTCCTTCTACTGATATCTATTCATAAAGCTTAACTGGAAGCTCATATATGTTTTATTAATTGAAATGCATAGTAAAACAAAGGTTAAACAGTATGAGAAGATTAAATTTTAAAAACAAAAATGAGTCATCACTCTTTTTATAAAATATATTATAAAATATAATGTTATAAAATATATTAATTATTCTTACCTCTAAATTATTAAAAGTGAGGACATCAACAGTTGTATAATTTACTTAGATGAATTTTTTTATATTAAATATAATTTATTGTCAGATTGGTTTCCGTACAACACCTAGTGCTCATCCCAACAGTTGCCCTCCTCAATGCCCTGGATGAATATTTATTTAATTAAAAACATTTTAATTATGGTATAAAGAAGCAGATATATTACATTATATGTTGAATAGCTTGTTTCTCAGCAAAATTGTTATTTGATGATAAACCAATGAATTTTTATATTTCTTTCCAAGTTTAGAAAACTGTGTTCAGATCCTTTTATTCCTTACTCTCCAATAAGAACTCTGTGAAGTAGATATCATGATTATTTTTCCCATGTGAATAATGAGGAAACTAGTTCAAAATACTTAAATAGCTCAAGATCACTCATTTAGCAATATCAAGTTCAGGGCTCAACCCCTGGTGATCCTATCTTCTTTGATTGTACGGTGATTATACTATACTTTGATTATAGCTTTCTTAGTTTGTTTATACCCTAATTACGACTGGTGAGAAGCATGCTTAAATCATTTTAAGATGAACATGTCTTTTGACCTGCTATCAGTTTAAAAAAAAAAAAAAAGCAATAAACAAAATGGAAGCATTATTCTATCTTGGTGAAATGGAATTGCCTTTGTTATCTTGATCATTTCTTTTAATTCACAAGATAGTATTTAACATGTATTTCATCTGTAGTGTGCCCATTGACTCTACATTAAATTCTATGGAGGGAGTATAAAGTTATATGGCATCAGAATCTTGAGATCTCAGAAGATAATGTGAATTTAGCTTTTTAAAAAATATACCTGTTAACTAACTTGTAGATTTAAAGTTTCAGAGTTTATTTTTTTAACAATTACAATGACTTTAATTGACTTCATCTACCTGGCATCATAAGCCAGAAAATTTTGTTTATGACATGCTTGCTGAATAAAAACAACATTGTATGGGTTCTATATTCATATGTGTTGACATGTCAGTCTGATAAATTCTGCAATTCCTCGGAGTCTTGTGGTCTGGAATGATTCCCAAATATATTTGAGGAGTTAAAAATATACTAAGCATTGTGCAAATATAGAAACCTTTGTGTAAAAATATATATGGATATGATTAGTGTCAATGAAATTACTACAGGAAAATGTCTGTTATATATGGTTAACAAAATGATTATAGATATTTACATTGGCTTCTGTGTTTATATTTATAAAGCCTACCTCTCCCTAAAAGGCAATGCCTAGTGGGCTCCTGGTGCTTTACATTTTTGTTATTGTATGAGCATTCAATTTTTAACTTTTGCATCAGATGACAGTAGCTATACAAAGAGTGCACATTTATAAGTATTTGAGTAGTGAAATATGTCTGGGCAGTTAGCCATCCTTTCTTTGCACTGGCTACTACATTCAGCTGTCTGACTTGTTCCTCTGAATTGACCCACATATTTTTCTGATCCTCTGCAGAGCTCTTCCTTGTTTCCATAAGCCACTTTGAGTGCCTTTTTGATGCCTGAGGTTTGAACATGAAACTTTTGTTTTAAACTTGTCTCCTAATGGTCACCCTAGCCCTAGAAGTGATCTCAGAATTTAATAGGACAGTACTTTGAAGAGTTCATATCTCATATCATTTTAGATTGGTTATGTAGTGGAGCTTAGAAAAGTGTCTCTTTGAAGCAGCATAAAATGCCTTTTGAAATTGTTATAAAGTCCCAAAGTAACTTTTAGCTTATTTAAAAGTCTACTTACATAAAAGTCTAATTATCTTTGAATTATTAGGGCCATGCAGTGACATCTAAGTGTGATGAATATAATCTCTAATATTTAGAGTTTTTTATTGGATGTTTTACCATCCTTGATTCTTCCTTATATATTTTTGGTTTGTGAAATTCAATATATCTTTAAATCATACTGTTACTCTTAGTGAAAATTATTATAAGAATTTTTATAGATGGTTTATATTAACATTTTTCATTGTTTCATGTAACTCACTTATTAACATGTTCAGGGTTGTGACTTCACTATTTATAGATAAGATCTTGATTTATGTTTGCTTGAAATGTCAGCTCACTAGGGAGATGTATAATGTGTTTACTGAGAATTCCAGAGAAAAATTGATAGATAGGTTTATCTCCACTAGGACAAATTTTATCTTAGGGATTTAAATGTTTTAAGCAGAAAACCATTTGGAACTATAGTTACTTAGGTAATAATAGTTACTTTTGAAAAAAATATAAAAACCCAAAAACACTATCTCCTGTTTGCAAATAATATTTTTTTTTATTTGACAGAAATTTAAAGCAAACTGTATTCTACAAAGCTGTAAGACCACCATGACTAGACAGAAATCAATAAGTAAAATAAAAAATTTAAAATTCTGTTGTTTTATCTGGTATCAAAAATACTGCATTAACACCAAAGAGTATATTAAAAACTATTTATATATGCACATACATTTTAATTTTATATGTACTTGTTTATTTTTATACATGTTCATATCTATATAATGAACATTTGTTATATACTAGCTAGCTTTATCTAATCTTTTTTTAATATTTGAAGTATAATTGACAGACAACATTGTACATATTTAAGGTGTACAATATGACTTTGTGGACCTGGGTGTTCATATATCTCCCCAGATATGGAAAGTTCTCAGCCATTATTTCCTTGAATAAGTTTTTGCCCCTTTCTCTGTCTTTTCTTCTTGTACTCCCATATTGCTAATATTATTTCACATCATGATGTCCCATCATTTAGGTAGGATTTCTTCACTGCTTTTTGGCTTTTCTTCTTTTAGCGGGTAATATTAAATGACTTGTTCGCAAGTTCACAGTTTCTTTCTTCTGCTTGATCACATCTTCTATTGTTGCTCTCTGTTGCATTTTTTAAATTTCATTCATTTCATTCTTCAGCTTCAGAATTTGGTTCTTTTCTATATTTTGACCTTTCTTTTGAACCTATTATTTTATTCATATATTCTTTTCTGATATCATTGATATATATTCTTTTTTAGGTTGCTGAACTTTTTAAGAATAATTATTTTGAATTGTCAATTTGTAGATTTCCATTCCTTTGTAGTCACTTACTGGAAAATAATTGTATTCATTTGGTGGTGTCATATTTCCTTGATTTTCCATGTCTCTGTAGCTTTGTGTTGATGTCTGTGCATTTGATGGAAGAGTCACTCCTTCCAAATTTTGTGGAATGGTTTTAGTAGAGAAAGATTTTTATCTGTGGGTGGACATAAGGGTGCTGGCTGAGTTGAGTATGGTGTTTCTAGCTCTGGAGAAATTCCAGCAATGTAGTCTCTATACAGCTTTGTAAGCTGAGGTTAGCCTTGGTGAAGATTGCAGAGGTACTCAGTGGCCAAGGCTGCATTTGTCTGTAGCAGCAGTAAAGGCTACTAGGGACCACCTGATCTCTTTTTCTTTCATGAGGTATGTATATCACAATGGAGGATTTCTCTTGGAGCTGGGTCCAGCTTGCAAGTACCCATATCAGTGTTGGTAGCACTGGTGTCTAACATGTGGGGGGATTTGGTAACTTTTTAAAAATAATTGAATATGAAACGTATATAACTTGGTCAAGAAATGATTAGTATTTTTTACCTGAAACTCTACAAATAGAATTTAAAAAGATAAAATAGGACTGTATGTATACACTTAAAAAGTTATGCATGTTATAAAACCTTCACATTATTCTTATTAAACTTTGTATTGAGAAACTGTAAATTAATGGCTACTAAGGAATACATATCTACAATTTGACAGATTATTTAAAAAATATTTATATTTTTAAATGAAGCTAGGAAATTTCCACAAAATTTAAAGTCAAGACAATTTCTAAATTTATTTTGTGGGAAAAGCATTTAAGAAATCTATTTATACTCTGAAAATCAGTAGGAATGTAGTGACATAAAGTGTAGTATTTGCACCAATGTTGAGCAATTAATACAAACAGACAAATGGATAAATTTCCTGAATTTTTTCTATCAAATATTAGAATCATGTTTTCCATCTTTAAGATATTAGTATATAACAATATATATTTCAAATAGGAATTATAACCTAAATCATTTTTGGTAATGGATTTATTGAGATATAATTAATAGACCATAACTTTGCCCACTTAAATATATAACTCAGTGGCTTTTAGTATATGTGGAGGATTGTACAACCATCACCATAATTAATTTTAGTATGTTTCCTTCATTCCTGTAAGAAGTTATTCCCCATTCCTTATCCTCCCCATCCTAGCCCCAGGCTGAGGCAACCACTAATCTAATTTTAGTCTCTATAGCTTTGCCTATTCAGGACTTTTTGTATGAATGGAATTATACAATATGTAGTCTTTTGTGACTGGCTTTTACTTTGCATAGTGTTTTCAACGTTCATCTATGTTGTGGCCCATTCCAGGACTTTATTCTTTGACTAAATTCTTGAAAATTTAAGACCAAGATGCAGATCTTTTAAGAATGCCTCTATTAATAGGCTATTCTTTAATAATTATACTTCCTTTTCAGTTTTTCATTATTGAAATGCATAGGACACATAAATACATCTCATAATACAAATGCAAAAGTGCACACCAAGTCACATAATTCAGTCTTTAATTAAAATGAATGTATTTATCCTCTTAAGGGATCACGACTATTTGTTTAGTTGCTGCTGGATATTAAAGGGATTAGAATTTCCAAAGTCAACTAATGTTTTCAGATAAGAGATTGAAAATAGCTCTGAAAAATAGTTTCTTGCTGAAACTTGGTCTACAGTGTGTGGATTTAAACAAGTTTTCTTAATTTCTATAGAATGTATCTATCAGAATTACATATTGGCTTTAAGATTATATATTAAAACAGAGGAAAAGGAAATTAAATTTGGTGTATTAACACTTATTTGCTATTCATCTATGGATTTTTTTTAAGCCTTAAGGAAATGCCTGATGAATTTTTCATGGACTATCACTAAGTTTTTAAGAATTTGCGAGTTTAGGGCCACTTGGGTGGCTCCGTTGGTTGAGCCTCTGACTCTTGATGTTGACTCAGGTCATGATCTCATGGTTCATGGGTTCAAGCCCCCTGTTGGGTTCTGCACTGACAGCACAGAGTCTGCTTAGGATTATTTCTCTCTCTCTCTCTCTCTCTCTCTCTCTCTCTCTCTCTCAAAATAAAATAAATAAACATTAAAAGAAAAGAATTTGTGAGTTTATAGGCAGCAAAGGAATCTTGAATTCAATTTGTGGATGAATTGGTTTTGTTATTTGGACATTTTGAAACATATATTATTCTCTAACAACTTTGGTTCTTTCATTTTTAGTTATCCATACTGCCTATACCCTTCTTCTTTTTTCAGTTTCTGTTCATTTCATTCCTGGTTTGTTGATTCCTTACTCAAGTGTATTTATCTAGATTCAGTTTCCATTCCAATCAAGGATTATGATAGACTTGTGCAACTTTAAATTCCTGTGGAATCTGGGACACTTTTAAGAGTGAAAGAGAGTACCATTGGAAGGTATGCCTAGACAGTAGGCACAAACTAGGATCAGGTAAATCAAGATTATGGTCATCCCAGGCATTATCTATGTTTGCTTCTTAATAAAAAATGGATAAGAGAAGATAGTTTTCTCTCGCTGCCTAAGATTGACTAAATACATGCAATTTAATGAACTATCTTTGTACAAACCTTGACTAAAACTGAGGCTGATTTGCAATAGGAATCATTAGTTAAGTTAAAGAAGGGGTATATTATAATAAACACTTAACTCTAAAGAATAGTAAGTTGGGGCACCTCGGTGGCTCAGTCAGTTAAGCGTCCAACTTCGGCTCAGGTCATGATCTCACAGTTTGTGGGTTCGAGCCCTGCATTGAGCTCTGTGCTGACACCTCAGAGCCTGGATGGAGCCTGCTTTGGTTTCTGTGTCTCCCTCTCTCTCTGCTCCTCCCCTGCTCATGTTCTGTCTCTCAAAAATAAATAAACATTAAAAAAAAAAAACTTAAAAGAATTTGGTACATAATAAACAAATGCATAAATACATCCATAAAACCAATATAAATAGTAAATTTACTATTCTTTATTTTTTTTTTAACATTTGTTTATTTATTTTGAAAGAGAGAGAGAGACAGAGAGAGAGTACAAACAGAGGACAGGCAGAGAGAGGGAGAATCCCAAGCAGACTCTCCACTGTCAGTGCAGAGCCTGACACAGGGGTCGAACTCACCAACTGTGAGATCATGATCAAGAGCCAAGATCTAGAGTCACATGCTTAACTGACTGAACCACCCAGATGCCCTGAATTATGTACCAAATTCTTAAGTGCCTTGTAGAAGCTTTATCTTTTAAATATCACAATAGCTGAATGAGAGAAGTTCTATTATCTCTATTTTATAGATGAGGAAACTGGGGCACAGAGAAGTGAAATGACTGGCAAGATTATACATTAATTAAAAGACTTATACCAGGTAATCCAGCTGTAGAATCCTTTTGGAGGAATTGTAAGGGTATTCAGCAAAAATAATAATGTAGAGATACTTCAATAATGTTGGTGCCTTTGATAGGCAGACTTCTTTGATGGCCCCCAATGATCTTTGTCTGCTGCTGTTCATGATTTTGTATAATCTGCTTCTATTTAGTTTGTTCTAGACCTAGTGAATTGATGTCTTTATAATGCAGATTATTCCTACCTACAAAAAGGGTATATCTTTTCATTTATTTAGGTCTTTTTAAATTTCTCTCAGCAATGTTTTGTGATTTTCACACCTTTCTTCACTTTTGTTGTTATTGTAAATGGTATTTTAAAAATTTCATTCTATAATCATTCATCACTCATACATAAAAATACAATTGATTGTATCCTACAATTTTGCTAAGTTCATTTATTAGGTTTAGTAGCTTTTAAAAATATTACAATAGATTTTCTACAAAGATAATCATGTTTTTGAGATTAAAGTTAGTTTTATGTTTCCTTTTAATCATGAATCAATTTTATTTCTTTTTCTTGCCTTATTTCACTGGCTAGAACTCCTAGTACAATGTGGAATAAAGGTGGTGATAGCAGACTTACTTATCTTGTTCCTGATCTTAGTGAGGAAGAATTCCAACTTTCACCATTAAGTGTGATACTAGCTCTACATTTTTAAAGATGCCCTTTATCAGGCTGACAAAGTTCTATTCTAATCCTAGTCTGTTGAGAGTTTTTATCAGGATTGGATGTTGGATTTGTCAAATGCTTTTTCTGCATTTATTGAGATAATCATATTGTGTTTCCTTTTTTAGTGTATTAATACAGTGAATTGCATTGATTGGTTTAGAATGTTGTACCAATCTTGCATTCCTGGGATGAACTCAGTTTGGCCATGATGTATTATCCTTCTAATATATCATTAGATATGATTTGCCAAAATTGTGTTTATTTTTTTGCATCTGTTTCTTATGAGGGAAATTTTTCTGGAATTTTCTTATAATGTCTCTGTCTGGTTTGGGATTAGAGTAATGCTGACCTCCAGAATGAGTTAGAAAATATTTCTTCCTTTTCAATATTATGGGAAAGTTCATATAAATTTAGTATTATTTCCTCTGCAAAAATGTTTTTTATAATAAACAAAGTAAAGACATCTGGACCTGGAGTTTTCTTTGTTGGATAATTTTTTTAAAGTTTATTTATAAATTTTGAGGGGGGGTGGGGGAAAGAGAGAGAGAGAAATCCCAAGCAGGTTCTGTGCTGACAGTGCAGAGGCTCGAACTCATGAACCATGAGATCATGACATGAGCTAAAATGAAGAGTTGGATTCTTAACCACCTGAGTCACTGAGCCCTCCCCCCCCAACTTTGGGTAATTTTTAATTACCAATTTAAATAGTTCAAGAGATAAAGGGGTGTTAAGTTATTTTATTCAGTGTGCTTTGATAGTTTGAGTCTTTCAAGTAATGCATTTCAGGGGTGCCTGGGTGGCTCAGTTGGGTAAGCGTCCAATCTTGACATTAGCTCAGGTCACATTCTCATGATCATGAGATTGAGCCCTGCATCAGGCTCCATAGGGCATGGAGCCTGCTTAAGATTCTCTCTCCCTCTCCCTCTGCTCCTCCCTGGCTCATGTTCTCTCTCTCTGCCTCCCTCTTGCTCTCAAAAAAAAAAAAAAAAAAAAAAAAAAAAAAGTTGGAGAATGTATTGACATAGTTATATACAATATCATTTTGTTATCCTTTTAATATCTGCATTATCTCTCTTCTTGATATCAGTAATTTTTGTTCTCTTTTTCCTAGTCACTCTGGCTAGAGGTTTAATGACCTTCTCAAGTTTGGTTTTAGTGGTTTTCTCTGTTGTTTTTGTTTTCTATTTCCTTTATTTCTGCCATGATTTTTATGGCCTTCATTCCTATACCTTGAGTTTATTGTTGCTCTTCTTTTTGTAGTTGCTTAAGGTGGAATCTGTGGTCATTGATTAGTGACCTTTCTGCTTTTTCTGATATGTTTGGTGTTAAAAAATTTCCTTTTAAATACAATTTTATCACATCCTACAAATTTGTTTATGTATTATTTCTGGTTCTGTTCACCTCACAATACTTTTTAATTCCCCTTTATTTCTTTTTTTTACCCATGCACTCTTTAGAATTGTGTTATTTATTTCCAAATATTTGCCCTCCCAAAGATCATTCTTTTATTTCTAATTTAATCCTATTGCAGTCAGAAATATACTTTGTATTACTCAAATGATTTTCAGTTTATTGAGAATTGTTTAATGGCCCACAATATGGTCTTTCTTGACATTTGTTTCAAGTGTACTTCAGGTGAAAAGAATGTGTATTCACTGTTGTTGAGTGGAGTATCCTAAAATTTTTAATGAGATTAATTTGGGTATTCATGGTTTTCAACTCTTTACATTGTTACTGATTTAAACAGTTTGATTATGATGTGTTTTGAAATAGTTTTCTTCATGTTTAGGGTTGCTGAGCTACTTATATCTGATTTTATCAGTTTTGAAATTTTTAGTCATTATTTGCTCAAATATATTTTTTGGTTTTGTTCCCTTTCCTTCTTGGTGACTCCAACTGCACTTACATTTGGCTGATTGAAATTACTCCACAGCTCACTGATTTTATGTTTATTATTTTAAATTCTCTCTTCTCTGTGGTTTTCATTTGGGATAGTTTGTATTGCTATGTCTTCATCATTAGTTTTTTCCCCCCTCAATGTCCAATCTGTCATTGGTCTTATCTAATTTATATTTTCATCTCACTCTGTATAAGTTTTTTCATTTCTAGTAGTTTAATTTTTTTAATTTTCCACATCTCTTTGGAGACATATAAACTTGGGAACATAGAAAGCTTTGAAAAGTATTAAAGCTATTTTAAAGATATTGTCTGCTGATTTTGGTATCTATGTCAGTTCTGGATCACTTTCAATTAATTAATATATATCTCTTTATTGTGTGTTGTGTTTTCCTGCTTCTTTGCTTACCTGGTAATCTTTGATTGGATATCACCTTGTAGTGTTTTACCATTTTGGGTATTGGATATTTTTGTTTTCCTACAAATATTCTGATTTCTGGAATGCATTTAGGTTCCTTGGAACTTGATTTTTTGTGTGTGTCTTGCTTTTAAGATTTGTTCAGTATAGGACTAATTAATCACCAGTACTAAGTCCCTTTTGAACACTGCCTATACAAATTCCTATGAATACTGGGGTTTTCTAGTTGGGATAGGTGGGAATAGTCCCTTTATCCCATGCTATATGAGTGATGGGCTATGTCCTCTCAAATCCTGTTGGATAATTCTTTCCCTGGACTTGGGTTCTTTCCTCACACCTATGTGTTGATTAGAATTGTCAAGAATTTCCCGAGTGTCTGGGTGGCTTAGTTGGTTAAATGTCCAACTCTTGATTTTGGCTCGGGTCATAATCTCACGTTTTGTGCGATTGAGCCCCATGTCGGGCTCTGTGATGACAACACTGGGCCTGCCTGGGATTCTCTCTCTTTCCCTCTCTCTCTGCTCCTCCACCGCTTGCATGTGCACTTTTTCTCTCTCTCAAAATAAATAAATAAACATTTAAAAAAATTATCAAGAGTTTCCTTGTGCAAGTTTCCAGAATTTGCTCTTTGTGTAACTTTCTCTTCTCCTATACTTGGCCCTATAAATTTAAGTCAGTATGGTGCCCCATATTCTGCTCTGTCTCTTCAACTCCAAGACTGCATTGTGTTCTCCTGGCTTTCCCTAGTCTGTACCAGAGTCTGGAAATTTTCAAGGTTGTAAGCTGGGGTAATGATAGAGCTTACTTTGTTTGATTGCTGTTTCTCAGGGATCATTGTCTTTCATTTCCCGATGTCTAGTGTATTGCAAAATGATATTTTATATATATTGTTCATTTTTTAAAATGGTTTCAGGCAGGAGGGTAAATTTGATCCCTATTACTCCAGCTTGACTGGAAGTGAAAATCCCAAGGCAACCATTTTAAAATTTCTGTGTATCATCTGAAAGTATCTGGAGATACCCCTTTCCTTTACCCCTAAATTTTCAGTTTGTATATTCTAAGAACAAACAAATTATCTCATGTAACCATAGTACAGTTGTCAAAATCAAGACATTTAACATTGGAACAGAACTATTATTTAATAATATACATTTCATATTCAGAGTTTATCAATTATCCTAATATCCTTTGTAGCTATTTCCCCCCTCAGACCAGTACTTAATCTAGCATCACACATTGTATTTATTTCTTTTGTCTTGTTCAAGAGTCTCTTTTAATTTGAAATAGTTCTCAATCTTTTTTATCTTGGATTTGATAATTAAAAAAATTTTTTTAATGTTTATTTATTTCTGAGAGAGAGACACACACACAGAGTGTGAGCAGGGGAGGGGCAGAGAGAGAGAGGGAGACACAGAATCCGAAGCAGGCTCCAGGCTCTGAGCTGTCAGCACAGAGCCTGATGCGGGGCTCGAACCCATGAGCTGTGAGATCATGACCTGAGCTGAAGTTGGGCACCCAACTGACTGAGCCACCCAGGCACCCCGGCTTTGATAATTTTAAAGAGTACATGAGGTTTTCATGAAATGTATCTTAATTTTCATTTTCCTGATGTTTCCTCAGAATTAAATTTGACTTATACATACTTTTCAGGAATAACACTGAAGTAATATTTTTTTAAGTATACCATATCCGAAGGCACATGATATAAATTATTTCAAGTATTAATTTTGATCACTTGGTTAAAGTGATGTCCTTAAACATGATGCCCGTCATGTTTCTCCTTTGCATCCCCCCCCCACCCCCCACCATTTTAAAGTAAGCTCTGAAACTTGAACTCATGACCCTGAGATCAAGAGTCACCTGCTCTGACTGAGCCAGTCAGACACACCTGGACTTTTCCCTTTTTAAATTAATAAGTTTTGAAGCGTTACTTTGAGGCTCTGTAAATATTCTATCTGTTAAGAAACTTTTACCCTCCAGTTTTGTCATCCATCGATGATGTTTTCCCATTCCTTTTAAATTTGTTAGTAGGCCTTCCATTTAAGGATTTTTTTTCTTTCTCTCTCTTTCTACCAACAAAGACTCATAGTTCTATCTATGTATAGATGCATAGATAGATAGATAGATAGATAGACAGACAGATATGGGGGATTTTCTGGGGATTTTATCCCTTTTTTTAAGCAATACTTCCATGTCTCTGCAGCACTCTGTTCTCTCCTCCAGCCTGTAAGACTATAACTTTCTACTTTCTATTTTGTTACCCTGCCAGTAATTGATAGCTTGATATATTCCCACAAATGTTTTTGTAAATTACTGGTGAAGTGGCACATGAACTTTAATATTGCAAGTAATAATATAATTTATTATTATATAGCAATAATATATAATATAATATATATAATAATATACAATATTATAACAATATAACAATAATATAATATATTATATAGCAATATAATATAACAATAATATAATATATAGCAATAATATAATCATTGCAAATAATAAACCCATAAAATTGTTTCACTTATATTAATTCTATACAAGTCTATTACAATTAAAATATTGCTTTTTAAAAATATTTATTTTTTGAAAAAGGGAGAGAGAGACAGAGCATGAACAGGGGAGGGGCAGAGAGAGAGGGAGGCACAGAATCTGAAACAGGCTCCAGGCCCCACACTGTCAGCACAAAGCCCAATTCAGGGCTTGAACCAGTGAACTGTGAGATTGTGACCTGAGCTGAAGTTGTATGTTTAACTGATTGAACCACCCAGACGCTCCCAAATTAAAATATTGTTAATTAAAAGTTTTATGATTTCTTGTATCTTGCCTCCTCTTTCTTAATCGGTTTGGCTTATTTTCAGAAATATTTGAATTAGAATAAAGAAATAATGAGTTTTTTCTTAACTTTACATTCCCTAGGTAGTTTTGGGGGGCAACTTTAATTCTGAATATTAATATTATTTAAATATAAGAATTTTTTGTAGTCAGAAGGCGTCAGGTAGACTCTGTGGAAATTGAAAGAGTTCACATAAGCCAACATGTAAGTAAAAATATGCGACTCAAAGACTGTATATTACAAGGCAAATGTCAACCAGCAGGTGATTTGCAGCTAATTAACAAGAATATTATATTAAGTGGAATGTTTTCTGCTCACTATAAAAGGCTTTGATAACTATATTTAGCAACTAAACCTTATTTTAATAACAGGTGTATCTTTGAGTTTAGTATTAAAGGACATATTTTATTTTACCTTTAAAGGAAAAGGACTAAATGAATTAAGATAAGCTGTTAGTAAAAATTGAACAATTAAAACCTCCAAATGTACTTAATGTACAAATAAGGGATAAGTGCATACTGAAATATATTAAGCAACAAGAAAAATAAGATCTTATATGTAATAATCATATATTATCTCTCCTTCTTAAAAAATTATTGGATTTCTAGTATGTGTAAGGCATTATCTTAGATGCTGAGATCTGGTGTGAACTGGAAAAATTCTTTGCTTTCATGGATCTTACTTTCTAATGTATGGAGACAGTAGATAATAAACAGATAAATACTTTCTTGACTGGAAGGTTTGAAATGCATTGTTAATAAAGTTAATGCTATTTCCATGTGGAAGGATTTTTAAACAAAGGAATACAGCTGTCTTTCTGCAACGACTTGGGTAAAGGCTTCCCTTGAAGTTGGGACATTGATATTATTCTTTCAATATTTCTTCCAACTTTAGGTTTCCATACTAAGATAAAATGAGGTACACATTGAAATAAGGTCACAGTTTGCTGATGAGGGAGCAAACTTGACAAGACAAATTTTTGGCCTTTCATCCCTTAATTGGGCTTTTAAAAAAAATCTTCAAACTTATTAAATAATATTGGTTTCTAGAGATAATAGTAGTAAGGATAATCTACTATTTCATGTGTATGAGTATGTACATTTTTTAAAGATTTTTTTTATTTTTAAAAATATTTATTTATTTTGAGAGAGAGTGTGTGTGTGCACAAGTGGAGAAGGGGCATAGAGAGAGGGAGAGAGAGTCCCAAGCAGGCTTCATGCTGTCAGGATACAGCTCAATCTCATGAACCACAGATTATGACCTGAGCTGAAATCAAGAGTTGGACACTTAACTGACTGAGCCACCCAGGTGCCGTGAGAGTTTTTATTTTTTTAAGTAATCTCTATACCCAACATGGGGCTTGAACTCACAACCCTGAGATTTAGAGTTGCACACTCTACCAGTGAGCCAGCCAGGTGCCCCTATTAAATACATACTTTCTTTTGATATTTTATTGTTTTTATTTTAAACATTTTAGTCTTTTTATTTTGGACTAATTATAGAATTACAAAAAAAGCACAAAGTTTATGACCTTCACCTGGCTTCTAATGTTAGTTAGCATCTTATATAACGATAATATAGTTTTCAAAACAGGACATTAACGTTGGTATAATACCATTAGCTAATTTACAACATTCCAAAACTGAAGGGTGGCTAGTGGCTCAATCGGTTGAGCCTCCTACTCTTGATTTCAGCTCAGGTCATGATCTCACGGTTCATGAGTTTGAGCCCTGCGTTGGGTTCTGCACTGATAGCATGGAGCCGGTTTGGGATTCTCTCTTTCCCTCTTTCCTTGCCCCTCCCTCCCTCTCTGTCTCTTCCTGTCTCTCTCAAGATAAATAAATAAACCTAAAAAAATTAAAAAAAAATTCCAAACTCATAGAAAACACAGAAAATAATATAATAGATACATTGATTTAGCAAATGTAAACTTTTATAATATTTGCTTTGAATTCTTTGAAAAAATAAGCCTTGTTCTTAAAGTTGGAGGTTTTCCTGCACTCCACTTCTATTCCTTCATTTTTTCATCTCAAGTAACTATTGTCTTTAAACTACTGAAGTTTGTGTGGATCCTTCACATATATGTTTTTGTGCTTTTGCTGCATCAGCATATGCTGCATCAGCATAAAGATTATGGTTACATAAAATATTAAAAAACATATAAATGTAAAATGTTATTTTGCATTTGACATTTTAAATTAACTTTGTATTTGATTTTGTGTTTTAATTGCATTGTCTACAAAACTGCAATTATCCCTTTTGTTTTTTAAAACTCATTTATTTTTGTTTTCAGGATTTATCTATTTGATATACATAGGTCTATTTAACTCATTTAAACTACTGTATAGTATGAATATTCACATTTACTAATGAGCGTTTACATTTTTTCCAACTTTTTTATTATAAACTGTACTGCAATCAGTGTCTTTTTATCTGTCTCTTTAAGTATATATGAGAAGTTCTCTAGTGTAAATACATAGTTGTAGAATTGTTAGGTCTTAATGAGTAAGTACTAAGCTCTACTAAGTACTGGCTACCTGCTCTACAATGTGATTTTACCAGTTTACACACACTAAAGCAGTGTGGGGAGAGTTCCAGTTTATTCCAATTTGCCTAATGTAGTGCTTAGCTTTATAATGCTTAATACAGTGTAAATGGCAATTAGTGTTTGTTATCAGTAAGTTAGTAATTATTATTGGACCCAAATTCATGTTATTTTAGTATTTTAAAAATGTTACTAATAAATAATAATGGAGGATTTAGAGAGGTAATTTGTGCATTTATGTATTAAGAACTTGACTTGTCATTTGCTTCTACCTTTAATTAGTGTCTCTTTGTAATATATTTTTTTCTCCCATATCACAGATGAATAAAATCAAGGGTAGATCCAGTTCCATCAGTTTCTTTTTTTTCCCCTTGTAACATTTTTATTGATACATAAGTCATACACCATACATTCACCCATTTAATGTGTAGGATTCAATTGTTTTTCGGTATATTTACAGAGTTATACAGCCATCACCACTGTCTATCTTAGAATACTTCCGTCACCCCAGGGTGCCTGGCTGGCTCAGTTGGTTAAGTGTCTTACTCTTGAGTTCAACTAAGTTCGTGATCTCATGGCCATGAGATCAAGCCCCATGTCAGGCTCCTTGCTGAGCGTGGAGCCTGCTTAAGATTCTCTCTCTCTCTCTCTCTCTCTCTCTCTCAAATAAAAAAAATATTTCCATCACCCCAAAATGAAACCTGTACTTATTAGCTCTCACCACCACCACCCCCCCCCACCTTCCCCTAGTCCTAGGAAGCTGCTAACCTACTTGCTGTATAGGTTTGCCTGTTTCGGACATTTCATATAAACAGAATCATATTGTAACTGACTTCTTTGACTCAGACTGTTTTCAAGGTTCATCAATGTTGTAGCATGTATCAGTACTCCATTCTTTTTTATGGCTGAATAATATTCTATTTTATATATATGCCACATTTTACCGCATTTTATTCATCCTTTCATCCTTCATGGATACTTCCTGGATGGATACTTCTCTTGAGTATCTACCCAGGGTGGAATTGCTGGGTCACATGGTAACTCTGTATTAACCTTTTGAGGAAATGCCAGACTGTTTTCCAAAGTGGGTGCACTATTTATATTCCCACCAGCACTGTATAAGTGTTCAAATCTCTGCATAGCCTGGCCAACACTTTTTATTGTCTGTCTTTTGGGTCGCAGTATTTCTAGTGAGTATGAACTAGTAGTTTATTGTGGTTTTGATTTGGGTTTTCTTGAAGGCTCTGTTGAGCATTGTTTCTTGTGCTTAGTAGCTGTTTGTCTCCTTTAAAGAAATATGTACTTTTATTTGACTTAATTGCATTTCTTTTATTCCATTTATATAAAAAGTAAAGATGAACATTTTTTTTCCTGCAAAATCAGATACTTACTCTGAGAGTATATTATTCAAGTACTTATTGCATAGATATTCTTGAATAGTGCAAAGTGTGCTTTGGAGTCACACAGACCTTGAATCCACCCCTGATATTACATCAGTTAGTTGGTGACCTGAGGCTGAATACCAAAGCTTTCTGAACTTGTAGGATGGTGTGGTATTAATGACATAATGTGAATACTGGGTACAATGCTAGGCACCTGTAGGGAGGCATAATAATAATTTGGAACTATTATTAACTATACGTTAGACACAAATCAGGTTTTGAGAAGACAAAGTATAGTGGAATCGTAGAAGCAGCACCCAATTTTACATGTAGGAGAATCCAAGCATAACTTCATTTAGGGACTTGAAAGTTCTGTAGGAAACTGGATAAATGATGGGTGCCTGTTCAAGAAAGCATATGCAGTGATATGGAAAATGTGAGTGAGAAAGTAGTCTAATTTGGGGAACTAAAAGCTCAGTTTTTAGGATGGAAAATGTGGGTGACAAATTATGTGTAATGAGGTTAGACAGAAATTAATTTACTGACTCATTTATTCAACCTGTGTTTTTGAATTGATGAAAATTTGTCATTGTAAAAAATGTCATTGTGCTGTTAGTTGCTGAGTGTTCAGTTCAGTGGTGAGTAAGTCAAAGAATGAGTTTGTCAGGTTTGAGGGAAAGAAGTGAAATGTAGTGAGCAAAGGGGAGATTGATATCCAATAATATTAGAGAAGTTGCAGGGGCCAGACCATTTTGTGTGCATGCTTATAAGTTTAGCATCACGGTATAAAAATAACCATTTCCCCTATTTCTGAGTATTTAAATAGATTTCTTTTGTTTGTTTTTTAGTTAGTAAAAACAATGGGATCCTCTTTGTACACAGGTAAAGTATATCCATATTATGCAATGCTAATCAAAAATTTATGGACATGGAGGGGCGCCTGGGTGGCTCAGTCGGTTAAGCGTCCAACTTTGGCTCAGGTCATGATCTTGCAGTTTGTGAGTTGGAGCCCCGCGTCAGGCTCTGTGCTGACAGCTAAGAAGAGCCTGCTTTGAATTCTGTGTCTCCTCTCTCTGCCCATCTCCTGCTTATGCTCTGTCTCTCTCTGTCTCTCAAAAATAAATAAATGTTTAAAAAAAAAAAAGAATTTATGGACATGGGAAAATTCTTCCAGAAATAAAGTAAAGCAGGCAAAAAAATTACAGATTAATTCATAAAGCATTACTTCCTTTGTGTTTAAAAAGATCAAGAAAACAAGATATAAAAAAGAAAATTAACTTTTATTTTCTTTATTTAAAGGATGACATTGCAAAAATTCAAGTGGAGAAGTGACATGATCAGATTTGAAAAATGCTGCTTGCAAGGTTGTGGAGGATAGAGTGTGTGTGTGTGTGTGTGTGTGTGTGTGTGTGTGTGAGATGAAGTGCTAATATATGCAAAGCAGTGGAAAATGGGTGGAAAAAATTCAATGCCTCTTTTCTCTCCAGTTCAAAAAGGCTTTTTAGAACTATTTGAATTAGCATTTCACTTTCTTTTTTAACTTATCCCAAAGAACTGAATGCCAGATGATAATCTGAGCTCAGATGTTGGGAGATGAGGTGTTCTGGATGAATGAGGTAAAAGGGTAAAGGAGAAAGAAAGAGAGAAAAGAGGCTTGAGGAATAAAGAAGAAGCAAACTCATTTAGAGACATTTATTAGAAGTTCTTCTTTTTTGATTAAATTTTCACACTGGATTACTTTAGGAGAGTATTTACTAAATTGACTATATCCCTCCTACCCTACTCCCCCACTTTATCAAAGACTAGCATCCACTCAAATGATATCTTTCTCATTTCATAAATTCTCAGCACCTTAATAATTGGTCAATGTTAAGGAAATGTTGACAGAAATAGCTGGAAAGTCTTTCCAGAACAATAAAATGTGACATTTGAGTATTCTGCCCACTTCTCTCACAATCTCACAATCCTGTTATGCAAAACAAAAAATATTTCAATTAGGTAGCTAATATCAAGAAATTAATAACTTAGGGACGCCTGGTTGGCTTAGTCGGTTTAGCATCTGACTGCAGCTCAGGTCATGATCTTGCAGTTCGTGAGTTAGAGCTCCACGTTGGGCTCTGTGCTGACAGCTCCAAGCCTGGAGCCTGGAGCCAGCTTCGGATTCTGTGTCTCCCTCTCTCTCTGCTCCTCCCCCACTCTGCTAGCTTACTCTCGCTCTCTCAAAAATAAACATTAAAAAATTTAAAAAAAGATATTAATAACTTAACATTGGGAAATTAATATATACAAGGTTCAGCTTTCCACAAATTGTTTCCTCATTTTACGTTGCTATTTTTTGTTTGCTGATCTCCCATACTTTTAGCCCTGTCTCTTAATTGTTAATTTACATATGTCATGAGCTAAATTAGCAAAACATGCATACTTAAATACAGTATTAAAGGGGAAGAATAGGAATTATAGTTCATGCAAAGCTATGTGAAGTATTTAGGGGATACTGCCTACCACACCATTTCTCTGGAGATCTGGGTTTAACTTTCCAAATGGTCTTGGGGGCCTGAAAGATACAATTAAAATGGTACAGTAATTTTCAAAAGTTCCTTCAAAAAATAAATTGTTTCTGGAACACCTGAGTGGCTCATTTGGTTGAGTGTCCGACTTCGGCTTAGGTCATGATATCACAGTTTGTGGGTTCGAGCCCTGCGTTGGGCTCTGTGCTGATAGCTCACAGCCTGGAGTCTGCTTTGGATTCTGTGTTTCCCTCTCTCTCTCTCTGCCCCTCTCCCACTCACCTCTGTCTCTCTCTCTCTCTCTCTCTCTCTCTCAAATATAAACATATAATAACATTGAAGTATACATATGGTTTTTGTAGTATTAAGAGTTTGGTTATAAAAACTTTTGCTAAATGCTTTTGTTTTACTCAGTGTACCTATATGAAGTTTATCCTCAAAATGTAAAGTCAAGTCAGAATTCCATTGCTTGGCTGATTACTGTTCTTGATTTTCAGTATTCATGAAATACCGTAAACTGATGACATTATGCCCTATTGAACTGTGCTTTTAGAACTCTTTTATAATTGTTCTGGTTCTTTTCTATCTTTAGTTAATGTATTCACTGCATTATGTGATGCTTATTGTCTAAGCAGAAAAGCCAGAACTGTAGATTTCAAGTTTTGTTCTAATAAAAACACAAGACATAAATAAATGAACATAAAAAATAAAATAATAATAAATTGTTTCTCCATTTTCCTGATACCAAAGAATGTTAAGAAAGCAAAGACTAAGACAGTAGTCTAGGGCTTTATAGGACTATAGTGGAAATGCTGGAAGAAAGAGTAGGAAAACCATTAAAAAATAATTTTGAGGGGTATAGAAATTACAGTCTTCCCCCCAAAATACCACAAATTTGCATGTATTCATTTATTGAGACATTCAACAAACATTTACCGAGTACTTACTACATTTAAGTTTTGGGGATCATATAACAGCAAATAAGATAGATGAAAGTCTAAGCTCTTGGCTTTCACTCTAGAGAGAAATAGACTATGAATAAGTAGACAAAGAAATACATAATTTTAGTGCATGATATGTATTAGGGTAGAGACAAAGAGAGACAAACTACATAAGGTGGTAGAAAAATCTTTCTGATAAGGTAACTGATATGGTCAATTTGGGGCACCTGAGTGGCTCAGTGGGTAGAGCATGTGACTCTTGATCTCGAGGTCATGAGTTCAAGCCCCACGTTAGGCATACTTTAAAAAAAATTGAGAACTGAAGGGTGAGGAGTCAGCCACACTGGAGGAGGAGAATGACAATGGCATGAGTTTTAGGCAAATGGAATAAATAGTACATGCAAATAATAAATAAACACTAATAAGTAAATGAGGTGGGAAAGAATTTGGCTTGTATAAGAATATACAAGTATGTACGAATATACAAGTATGTATATAAGAATATACAAGTATGTATGTACGAGTGCATACACATGTACTTTTTTCCCCCTGTTTGTATTTGCTTTCCCATTTTTTAACCCCCCTTGGTTGTCTGTTCATATTGAAAAAGTATCAGTTGGGATCCTTATTTACATTGGATAGGACTTTTTGAGAGAATTTCCCTTAGGGTGATTGGAGTTTGGCTGACTTTTTTCTAGGGGAAGCAAAAATGTCACTGTCTACGGGTCTTTTCTTTGTGACCATTCAGTTGTTCCAGAAAATAACCCAATAGTTTCCTGCCTTATTTCAAGTGTTCTGAAAGCGAGATAGAGAAGTGGGTGACCAGGTTCCAAGTAAACTTATTATCATTGTTTTTAGTATTAGGCTTTGCCTTTGCCTACCACTGGGTTAGATATACTCAAAACTAAGCCTCTCTACTTTCATTTCTTTGGAGAACAAAACTGGAGGTCAGGGGTGTGGAGGAGGACTTTTCTGAGTTCGCAGGAGTACCTAACCTTTTGTATACAGACTTTGGACCAATCTCTGTTTTTGGCTTCATGTCTCACCTCTCTCAAAGATGGTTTATTCTTAAATTTCCATTTGCTTTTAGTAAAGATAATTTTAAGTTATTTAAGTTAATTTTGGCTCATTCAGAAGAGTAAACTAATGTTAATAATGATTGCTGAAGTTAGCTATTGTAGTGATAGTTGAAGTTATAAACCGATTTTGATAATGAATTTTGTGGACTAGACAAAATTTTGTTAAACTTAAGACAAATTAGTAAGTATGATTTTGTGACTTTATAGAATGTACCATAGTAATGCCTTAAATGTTGAATGACAGTTGTTAGAATACCTACTGTCTTAAAATATTACCTATAAAATTAGACATGATTGGAGTACATAGTGTGTAATAGTTTATTTTGTTTATAAACTCTTGATAATTCAAATAGAATTATTGTACATTTTTTTCTATGCCAAATGTATTCCTAACTTTCCATATTATTGGCTTTCTTTTAAAATGTCTCCAGTTTAATGATTTAAATTTAATGTTACCCTATTACTTAGGGTTGGTTCATTCTTATTAATCAGTCAGTATTATTATGGTCAATAATATTATATATAAAGTGTATTTATTTTTAATTTCATGTTCACTTTCTTTTTCTCTTTTCCCATTGACCAACCCTACTTCTTCCAATGGCACTTCCTCACTTCCTCATTTTTTTTTCTTTAGTATTTTGGCTGTGATTCTTAGTCTAGCTGGGAAAAAGCTTGGGTTTCCTACTTTTTGTACATGTGGCAATTCCATATAGACTGAACATACTCTTTGACCTTCTCACAGGTAAAACTCTCTAAGAAGTCCTCAGGATGGCCAGATAGCAACAGACTTTTTTGTGTAGCAAGGTCCTCAGGACAATTCAAATATGTAAAATAAGTTGTTCAATAGTTTTCAGAAAAAAGTAAGCATATTATCTACCCAACTTGAATGTAGCATGTAAATTAAGGAGTCATTTTGTTGCTTATCGGGCAATACTCCTTGAAGCCCTTCAAATGTGTTCCTCCTTCAGCGTGTAAGTACTTCTTTTCCACAGAGTTGTAGAAGAATAATGATTATATATTTATGAGTCTGAATGTTTATTAAGTGAAAGGTGACTAATAATACTTTCTCAGTGTAAGTCTATGCTTAGTGAACCTTTCTAGTGGGGAGGGAGGAAACAAAACTAATTTCAAGTCATGTTTTTTTTTTTTTCTTTCAAAGTTTTATTTATTTAGTAATCTCTACACCAAAGGTAGGGCTCGAACTCATGACCCTGAGATCAAGAGTTACGTGCTTTTCCGACTGAGCCAACCAGGTGCCCTTCAAATCATGGTTTTACAGTGAACCCGTTATATTACTTCTTCTTCATAAATAATTTCTTATAGCCAGAAAAATTTGTTGTAAACATTTCTTTTTTTTTTTTAATTTTTTTTAACGTTTATTTATTTTTGAGACAGAGAGAGACAGAGCATGAACAGGGAGGGGCAGAGAGAGAGGGAGACACAGAATCTGAAACAGGCTCCAGGCTCTGAGCTGTCAGCACAGAGCCCGACGCGGGGCTCGAACTCACAGACCGTGAGATCATGACCTGAGCCGAAGTCGGACGCTTAACCGACCAAGCCACCCAGGCGCCTCTGTTGTAAACATTTCTGCATGAACTTAATTGTGGTTAGAGTTTTTATTATTTATTTATTTTTCAAAACATACTTATTTTTAATCTCATGTTCACTTTCTTTTTCTGTTTTCCCATTGACCAACCCTACTTCTTCCAATGGCAGTTCCTCACTTCCTCATTTTTTTTTCTTTAGTATTTTTCTAAAAGCATAGGTTCAAATTAAGGAAAAAAATTATTTCAAATATTGTTCTGAGTCATACTGGCATTTTGACTTTTATCTGCATTTAGCTGAATTTGGTTGTCTATCTACTCTTATTCTAAACTTTGAGTTTGCACACCAAATATATGTTTGCAGTTTTACTAGCCTCTTCTTTCTACCACTGTTATTTTTGTGCTTTTTGTAAGCCTGTCATGTTGGTCAGTTATTATAATATGTCCCAGGTTTAGGTATCAGTGCATTTATAAAGGAAAACAAACCATAGTTGTCTTATTTCTTTTGGGTTGGGTTTTTTGGTAACAATTTTATTTAGATATAATCCATGGACCATACTATTCACCCATTTAAAGTATACAATTCAGTGTTTTTTTAATATATTCAGAGAGTTGTGTACAACCATCACCACAATGTATTGATTAAATTGTTTGCCTACTTTTTTTTTTTTGCCTCTCTTCTGTTTGCATGAATGTTATACATTTCATTTTTATTCTTTTAATGAGTAATGATGGAATTTCATTAAGGATACTTAACAAAGTAAAAGCAATTAGTACTATTCTTTCATGAACAAATTAAAACACATAAAAACATGGAAGTATGACCACTCCTCTGGACTTCTGTGGTATTCTTTTGTATATCATTTAGGGTTCTTTATATCTCCACAAACTAGATACTACCACCACCACGCAACCATTAATAGAACCACCACCATCATCACTGCAATTTTTATATAGACCACAGTTGTTTTTATGTATTTACACATGTAACAATTTGTTTCTTCACCATATTTCCTTGCATACTAGAGATCATTTTCCTTCTCCTTGAAGTACATTTTTTAGAAGTTTCTTTGCAGAAAGTCTGTTTGTTGTAAACTGTATTGTTGATCTAGAGGTCCTTTTATTTTGCCCTAGTTTTTCAAAGATAGTTTTACTGGGTTCACAATAGTAGGTTGAGAGTACCTTTTGCTCAACATTTCAAAAATAATATTTTATTCATTTTGGTTCCTATCATTGCTGTTAATGTGTGAAGTCAGTGTGATTGTCATTGGGTGTGTGATATATCTCTCCAGCTGCTTTCAATTTCTTCTCTGTTATATTTACTGTTTTGAATTTCTCTTAAGAAATGTATTTCTAGAGGCGCCTGGATGGTTCTGTCGGTTAAGCATCCGACTTGAGCTCAGGTCATGATCTCGCAGTTCGTGAGTTCGAGCCCCGCATCGGGTTCTGTGCTGACAGCTCAGAGCCTGGAGCCTGCTTCAGATTCTGTGTCTCCTTCTCTCTCTGCCCCTCCCTGGCTCATCCTCTGTCTCACTCTGTCTAAAAAATAAATAAACATTAAAAAAATGTATTTCTGGGTAATTAACCTTCTTAGTATAAAATTACCTTTTGTGTCTTGTGGATTCATATCTTTCATCAATGCTGGAAATTTCTCAGGCATCCATCAGATTTGCAAGTGTACATTCTCTTCAACTCTTTCTATTCTCTCCTGGGTCTCTTTAGATGTATTTCAACCTTCTCATTTAGCCTCCTGTTCACTTAATCTTTTTTCCCAATCTTCATCTACTTGTCACTGTCTGCTACAGTATGCATGATGTTTTGTATCTACAAGTTCTTGATTCTCTCTTCAGCTTTGATTAATCTGCCATTTAACTCTGTCACTGAGAAACTCATTCAGTGTTTAAAAATTTTTTCTTTTTTAGAAGTTCTGCTTTGTTTTTCCCAAGTCTGTGTAGCCATTTTTGACATTCTCTTTTCCCCTACTTTAAAAATATTTTATCCCATTTTTTTGTTTTTAACATTTAGCATTCACTTTCATTTTCTTCATGTGTTCAGTTGCCCTATGTAAAATTAAAGGTAGATTGATCAAGACTCTACTTGAATTCAAGTTTTAAATTTGCCTTTACTCTTTCAGATTTATTTTTTACATTATAATAACATAATGATATTTTAGGAAGGTATAAATGATAATGGCTAAATTGGACTGGATATAGAGAGACCAGTTAGAAGGCATCTACATGCCATAAATATACTGCAGAATTAGATAGTGGGAAACAGAAACATCACAGTTTCTGTTCTGGACTATTTTCTGTGGAGAAACGAGACAGTTCTGGACTATTTTCTGTGGAGAACCAAGAAAAGTAGTCATAAATGATACCAAGTTTCAACTTGTAGGGTGAGAATGATTTTTGCATTTACAGATATGGAAAAGTGTGGGAAAAGGTATGGGGAAAGTGAGAAAGCTACTGGCTTTAGAATGTGAGAGTGATGGTAGGACACTGAGATTGAAAAATTCATTAGGTGGGAGAAAATGCAGGTCTAGCATTCAAAAAGTATAAGTTTGCATATCATTAGGAGAAAGAGAGCTGGAAAAAAAAGGAGAAGAAAAGCATCCAGAGGAATTGTATTTAAAAGGGGATGAGACTTAGATATAATTCAAATTAGGTCCTAGAAATAGATGTAGAGTCCATTGAACAAGACAAATGGAATATAGTTAAATGTCAAGTTAAATGAAAACAATGAAACAATTGACAAATTCATTGACACTGTATGTTTTGCTTTCTTTTCCTATAGAATTGACTTGAGATTTTTGGGTGTGCATGAACTTTTTTCCCCTAAAAGGCCAATTTCAAATAAACATAGGAAAAGTTGTTCAGCGTCACTAGCTTTAGGGAAATGCAAAATTAAAACTATGATGAGATATGACTACACATCCATTAGAATGGCTACAATTAAAAAAACAAGCAGCTGACAACACCAGGTGTTGACTGGGATGAGGGATCCCTGGAACTCTCATACATTGCTGGTAGGAGCTGAAAATTGTATGGCCACTCTGTATAACAGTTTCGCAGTTTCTTATAAAGTTAAACATACACTTACCAGTGACATGGTCTTGGGTATTTATCACAGGGAAGTGAAACTTGTGTTCATACAAAAACCTGTATATGAACATTTATAAAAGTTTTAGTCATAATCATCTCAGAGCAGCAGCAACCTAAATGTTCTTCAACAGGTGAATGTTACTCAGCAATCCAAAAGAAAGAGCTATTGTCTCATGGAGCAATTTGGATGAATCTCAAAGACATTGTGCTAGTCTCAAAGGTTATGTACTGTATGATTATATTTATGTGACTTTTTTGAAAAGGTGAAAATGCAGGTCAGTGGTTGCCAAGGGTTAGAAAGATGGTGTGAGTATAAAGGCAGAGGTAGGAGGGACTTTTTTTTTTTTTTTTGGAGTGATAGGACTGTTGTGGTAGTGGTTACACATTTATACATGTGCTAAAATTTATAGAGTTGTACACAAAAAGTTAATTTTGCTACATGGTAATTGTTAAAAATTTTTAAGTGTCTTTGTAAAAAACAATTTGGCTACAGCCATAAAAATTTAAGCGCATGCTCTTCTAAGCAATTGCACTTCTAGGAATATACATGCCTATGCTGTCCATATGGTAGCCAATGCCCATATCTGATTACTGAGCATTTGAAAATTGGCTAACGTAAATAGAGTTGTAATTTAAGTGTAAAAAGCACTCTGAATTTCAAAGAATTACTACAAATGAAAGAATGCACAATATCTCAATAATTTTTCACATAGGTTTCTATGTTGAAATGATAATAATTTGGACATAATAAGTTAAGTATAATATATTTTTAAAATTTAAGAAATAAGCCATTTTGTACCTTAAAGATGCAATATTAAAGTTTATTTTAGCCATTACCATGTTTCAAAATATGCTGTCGTAGATCATTTGCCGAAAGGTTTTCTAAGAACTTTGATCTGAAATGCAACTGTAATATAAATGCCCCTTCCTCCAACTATGCTCATTTAGCAGTGTTAAATTTATCACTGTATAATCATTTACATATTATTCTAAGAGTTTTGATATAGTAAGATCAAAGGCTTTGTTTACTTTATGCACCCAAATTCCATTTATTCCCATATTCCATTGACAATATGATAAACTAGTTTTGGGAATTCCTAATTTAAAAACAATGATTTGGTTCATAAGTGAATGATATTAAGTATACTTATTCTTTATATATAAATTTGTTTTTGTAACTAAAACTGTGTATTTAATTGTCTACTTCATGAGTTCTATAGTAGATCTTTGGGGGGGGGGAAGAGGATTTCGGAAAAGCTTTGATTTATTCTTTTTTTATGATCTCTACTTCAAAGTGAAATTTTCCTTGCTTGATTACACTTAGGGGAAGGGGGTGGACGTGAAGGGGGAAAATCAAAGTAAGCTATGCTTTAGAATGAGAAGAAAAGAAAAAGCAATCACAGCCTGGAAAACAAATTTGCCTCTTTAGTTTTATATTGTTTTAGCTAAACCCTGTGATGAGGTAATTCATGGTGAGCTACTTATTTCTTACAAATGCTGCTCTTGTGTTCCTGTCTTGGTATTTAGGAAAGAACAAATTAAGATGCAGAATCAATACATGTTCATTGAATTTGGTGGATTTGTTCATTATTGGTATTGCATTTTAAAAAGATGTAAAATGTGGAAGGGCTCTGAATAATGGGCCTTTAGCTTTATTTTTTAAGTGGCAGCTATTAAAGTTTAAAATCAATACTAGGTAAAATGGTATTCATAGTTTCATATTTTGTAATTTTGTAATTAAAATCGGGCAGGAATCCAAAAAGATGTAATTTCAAATACATTAGTATCATATTTTCTTTGATGATTTTCATCCTCGTATGAATTTGAGATTAGTTTTGCTAGAACAACAATAACAAAACCCAAGAAGAAAATATTTTAACTTAAACAATAGATTTTATATAGGTTTTTGCTTTTGATTGCTGTCGATTATCTGCTAGCCAGTGTAACCTTAATTTTAGGAAAGGGGCCTTCCCTTTTAACTTTAACTTTCAAGACTTTGAACTAGCACTGTTAAAGTCTTGCCCTAGAAATAAAAATGTTACATTGTCAACTTCTGAAAATAGAAAACTACAATGGGATATAATTTATAAAACTTTCGCCCTCAATATAAGTAAGAGATGCTGAAAGTTAGGTTTGGAATGTTTTGCCCTTTGCAGAAAGCAGTTTGATTTGGGTTTACCTTGATCTAATTAGTTGATGACTTAATTTGAGTTGGGAATATGCATATAGAGATCATATTTATGTATTCTGTTAATACAGAATATTTTTTCAAGTTTAGTTATTTTCCAGTAGAAATGCTTAGAACCTTTTGATTTTTGTATACACGCATGTGCGCGCGCACACACACACACACACACACACACAGTTTCTTGAAGAAATTTACAATATTTCAAACTAATTCAGAAATGGGATTAGGTTGGAATTATAGGAACTGTCCCTTACCTTATATATTTCTGTAATATTTTATTGTTTTGTGTGTGCCAGGAGGATATTACTTTGGGGAAGAAAGAGGAACAATCAAGATGCTTTTTAAAAAGCAGTAATTTTGGGGGGCACCTGGGTGGCTCAGTCGGTTAAGCATCTGACTTTGGCTCAGGTCATGATCTCACAGTTTGTGAGTTCGAGTCCCACGTCAGGCTCTGTGTTAGCTCAGAGCCTGTAGCCTGCTTCGGATTCTGTGTCTCCCTCTTTCTCTCTCCCTTCCTCACTCTCTCTGCCTCTCTCTCTCTCAAAAATAAATAAGCATTAATTTTTTTTTAAAGTAGTAATTTTGGGGCACCTGGGTGTCTCAGTTGATTGAGTGTCCCACTCTTGATTTTCACTCAGGTCATGATCTCACGGTTTGTGAGAGCCAGCCCTGTGTCAAGCTCTGCACTGAGTGTGGAGCCTGCTTGGGATATTCTCTCTCTCTCTCTCTCTCTCTCTCTCTCTCTCTCCCTCTCCCTCTCCCTCTCCCTCTCCCTCTCTCTGCCCCTCCCCTGATCACCCTCTTTCTTTCTCAAAAATAAATAATCTTTTTAAATTTTTATTTTATTTAAAAAGTTTTTTTTAATGTTTATTTATTTTTGAGACAGAGAGAGACAGAGCTTGAACAGGGGAGGGGCAGAGAGAGAAGGAGACACAGAATCCAAAGCAGGCTCCAGGCTCTGAGCTGTCAGCACAGAGCCTGTCGCGGGGCTCGAACTCACGGACTGTGAGATCATTACCTGAGCCGAAGTCGGACGCTTAACCTACCGAGCCACCCAGGTGCCCCTAAATAAACTTTTTTTTAAGAAAAAGAGTGAACTTAAAAGAAAATAAATAAAGTAGTAATTTTTATGCATCTTACACAGATGCCATTCATTTCATTTTTATGGTACTTCTTTAAGGTAAATTTTTCCATTCATTTGATAATAGTATGATCTATATATAGATTCATTACATTTCCTATGTTGGTGCTGTAGGAAAATTGCAACTTACTGTGTATTTCTTGCAGTTTGCTCTGATTTCTCAGATATCATTGTTAAATGCTTTCATTGTTCTGTAGAATTGACTAACCCAATAAGCAACCTGCAATTATTATATTATCTTTTTCATAGCTTTTATTTTCTACTTTTTAAATATGTGCTCACATAATTGTAAGTTGCCACTGATCATTTTTGGAAAGATAACATGAATAACAAGTGATTCATAGCTCTCTTGTGAGACTCACACTCTAGGGATATAGAAGTCTTTAAAAAGTATGTAATAAATTTAGGCACTGCTATCCAAGCCAGTATTGACAAGTGAAATGTAAAAATTTATATCTTATGATATTCATATTGACAACTTAGAATGAGAAATATTTCAGAGTCATCATTCCATTCACAATTATTATTAGTGCTCACAAGTGTGTAATATTGATGTTTATTTACATCTGACCAAAGGATTGACTTACAAAATTATCTTTGAAATTCAGTGATGACAAGTGAACTAAATATTTTTACTTTCCAATATGTCAGAATTACTGCCTAGTAATTTAGACAAGTATTTGTGGAGTGCAAAGTGAAAGATTATTGTTGTGTTTAAACAATATTCAAACTTTTGACTCAAATTCAGTTCAGAATTAGGTAAAAGATTGAATAGTCATTTCTCCAAAGAAGATATACAAATGTCCAATAAACATATGAAAAGATGGTCAACATAATTAATCTTTAGGGAGAAGGAAATCAAACTACAATGAGATACTACTCCACACCCACCAGGACAGAAAATGATGAGTGTTGGTAAAAATGTGGAGAAATTGGAACTCTCATACATTGCTGATATGAATGTAAAATGATACAGTCATTTTGGAATACAGTTTGGCAATTCTTCAAGAGTTAGATCCAGAATTACCATATGATTCATTCCATTACTAGGTGTATACTCCAGAGAATTGAAAACATATGTCCATATAAAAACTTGTACATTAATATTAATAAGAGTATGATTGATAATAGCCCCAAAGGAGAAACAACCCAAAAGTCATTTGTGATGAAGGGAAACTACAGCGTGATATAACCATTCAGTGTAATGCTATTCAATCAAAAAAAGAATGAAGTACTGATTCATGCTACAGTATGGATGAACATGGAAACAATATGCTGTGTGAAAAAAGCCAAACACAAAAAGCTATATGCTTTATGGTTCTATTTGTATGAAATGTCTAGAATAGGCAAAACCACAGAAACAGAATGTAGATTAGTGGTCGCCTAAGGCTGTGGACAAATACGGAGTGACTACTAATGTTTACAAGTTTCTTTTTAAGATGATAAAAGTATTCTGTAATTAGATAGTGGTGATTGTTGCACGACTTTGTGAATATACTAAAACTACTGAATTGTACGCTTCTAAAAGGAGAATGTTATGGTATATCAGTGTTTTAGATGTTTTTGTTGTTGTTCTTTTTTTTTTTTTTTTTAAAGAAGTTTATTTTTAAGGCAATATGAAATATTAGGTCTAATGGAGGATAAAGATAGAAGGTAAACTAGAGTCAGATGCTAACATTTGTTATTGTTTTGTAGTAGTTCTTTATATATTATGTATACTAGACTCTTATTAAATATATGAATTGCAGATATTTTTTTCCTATTCTTTGGATTGTCTTTTTGCATTCTTAATAATATTTTTTGAAGCCCAAAAGTTTGAATATTTAAAGAATTCCAATTTTTGTTTTCAGTTGCTTGTGCTTTTGGTTTTATGTCTAGGAAACCATTTTTTTAATGCAAGGTCATAGACATTTGATCCCATGTTTCCTTCTAAAATTTTTATAGCTTTAGTTCTTATATTTAGGTCTTTGATCTATTTTGGGTTAATTTTTGTATATGATGTGAGGCAGGGGCAAAGGATACCTCTTTTTTAAACTTTTTTTTTTTAATGTTTATTTATTTATTTTTGAGAGAGAGAGAGAGAGAGAGAGAGAGAGAGAGGAAGTGGGGGAGGGGCAGAGAGAGGGGGAGAGAGAATCCCAAACAGGCTCAGTGCTGTCAGCATGGAACCCAATGTGGGGATCGAACTCATGAACCATGAGATCATGTCCTGGGCTGAAGTCAGATGCTTAACTGACTGAGCCACCCAGACACTCCTCTTTTTTTCTTAAATATTTATTTATTTATTATTATTTTTTTTTAAACTTTTTTTTTTTTAATTTTTTTTTTCAACATTTTTTATTTATTTTTGGGACAGAGAGAGACAGAGCATGAACGGGGGAGGGGCAGAGAGAGAGGGAGACACAGAATCGGAAACAGGCTCCAGGCTCCGAGCCATCAGCCCAGAGCCTGACGCGGGGCTCGAACTCACGGACCGCGAGATCGCGACCTGGCTGAAGTCGGTCGCTTAACCGACTGCGCCACCCAGGCGCCCCACTTAAATATTTATTTTTAAGTAATCTCTACACCCAACATGGAGCCCAAATACACAACCCCAAGTCAGTCCACTGACTGAGCTAGCCAGACACCCCAACAAAGGGTGCTTCTTATCCTTCTTGTCTACAGAATGAATGTTTACAGTTTTTGCCTTTAAATGAAAGTGTTCCTGCATGTGGGCTAGTCTTTCCCTATTCTGAATCATCTCCAAATTGTACCTGTCCTTTATTGTTTACCTGAAATGCCCAGAAATCATTTTAAAATTTCTTTTACCCCAAGAAACCAACAATAATCTTATCTCTCACATGGCTTTATCTATATTCTTCTCGCAGCACCTTTGTCACGTTCCATCTAGTATTACAGGTATATATGTAAATGTGTAAGCATTCCCTCCCTAGGGGCAAATTCATACTTCAATTTGTTTTCCATAGTATAGATTTAGTATTTATATGTTGATTAAATTCTGATAATAGACTCCTGGTATAGTGGAGGCAAAATGAAATTATAATTGTTTAGAGAAGGAATAAGATTAACTTAAAATACCAATAGAATAGCCATCTTCAACGACTACTATGTAGAATGTGTATTTTATTGATTCTTTAATAATTTTTTTATCCAAATGTTTAAAAAAATGGGCTTTTATTGTAAAATGACTTTTCCCCTATGACATCAAGTTATAAATGTAACTTTTTGTGGGATTAGAAATGAAAGACATTAGATGAAAACATTCTTTGAGTATAGAGTGGAATACTGCTTTATAAACTATAACTGGCCAATTAGCAATGATTAATAATATTGCTTATATTTTAAGTTTTATTTTAAATAGTAATCTTTCTTTTATAAATGGATGTTTGTAAATAATAGTGAAAAAGTTTTCTTTAAAAAACCCTGCAGTGCTTGTAATTGGAAATGTTTCTGGAAAACCTGAGTAATACATTGCCCTACTAAAGAAAATTGCCTGGGAAAAACTGTGACTGACAGTTTATGTTAAGGTTTGCAATCTTGCACAGGTATCATGCCAAGTTTTCATTTATTCACTTTCTTGAAAGTGGAAAGAGACTTAGAAAAATACAGGCTTACCACAGAGTTCCTTTAGAGAAAAGATTGTCATGTGAGAGGATGTCACACTGAGATTGCCTATAGTTGTAGGCAGTGTTTCTTTAAGATAGGGAGGCCTGTTGCTAGGTCTTATAAGGTCATTTTGAGAGGCTGCAAATTGAGCAAAAAGTCAAGTTCTTTCTTTATTGTTACAGAAAAGTAAACACAGTTCCATGAACTTTGATGTTTGATGTGTGGTTAGGGCTGTTTTTTAGCGAACTACTGAGCAAGTTATAAAGGTTTGCTAGAACTAGATGCTCATAAAATTAAGCAGCATAATAGAGAGTACTGAGATACACTTGATTTGGGACTTGTAAATTAATATTAAATATTCTCAGCTGCAAAGAGTTATATTTTCAGAAAAACACTTTACCAGCGTTATTTTGAATTAGTATTGTCTTCATTGACTTCACTTGTTGCTTTTTAATCAATTTAGTTTCATTTATTTTGTTATTTGGCATCAAATATATATGTTGCATAAATAACCTTTTCTGTTTGTTTTTGATGTATAATATTCCAATAACTGAACTATTATACATTGTTCCTCCAACATGCATCACCTATAATCTTATTGCTAAAGAAGATGTACACAAAATACTCTCTTCTCCTAATTTGTTTCTGTAGGGATGTATTATTGATGTTGTGTCTCTATGTATGTGTAACATGTAAATAGCTTATCACATCCTGTCAAGGTACGAGTAATAAGATTATTGTTTTAGAAATATTTTTAGGCCATTGTTTTATGATAAAAATCATGTGTATATGGTCATGTAGTATGTGCATGTGTGTGTGTGTGTGTGTGTGTGCTTGCACAAAAGGTACTTATACATATGTGATTTTATAATCCTAATCCACTCTTCCATTGACTAGTTTTATAATCCTAATTCATTCTTCAAGGACTAACTTTATTAATAGGTAAATCTGTACATTAGTGTTTGTCATTCTACTCTTACAATGTAATTTCTTGTGTCTTAAGGTTTTTATTGATATTCCTGTTTTCACTTTTTAAAATATACATTGTTCCAGAATATATCACATTTTAAATTATTTATTATGTTAGAGATCTTCCTTTTATCATTATTTTAATCATATGTCTTTGGGTAAATTACTTCTTTGTGCTTTATTTTCCTCACCTATAAGATGGGGATTATAATTATGACCTACCTCATAGAGTGTCAAGATTAAATAATTCTTGTAAATATCTTAGAACAGTGCAAGTTAACACTCAATAAAAGATAGCTATTATTAATATTTAGCACTCTAGTGGGATTAATTGACTTGATAGGAGATTTTTAATTGGTATACATAGTAGGGCATCTCAAATTCCTTACTTCCCCATGCTTAAGGGCATAGTAAAGTGATTTACAGGATAATTTGCAGGGGAAGTTTAGCTTATGATAATCTTCCACAAATCATTTCTCTTGAGACTTCTTTGTAAATGTTACTCAATAATATATCCATATTTATTTTAATATAAATTATTTCAGCTACCATTTATTTTATTTTTCTCTTTACGCTTCCTCAATATACCCCTATTTTTAAGTAAAATTGAACCAGCAAAAAGATGTACCACGTTTGTCTTATGGTTTTGCCTACCTTATGGCAACCTGCCAAGCTCATTTAGTTACTCATACTCCAATTTGAGATAACCAGATAGGCAAAGGGAAAGGATTGGCAAGAAAAGGTGAGAGGCTGCTGAACAAGAAGTAAATGTTGATGAAAGAGAGTAGAATGCTATCAGATTGGGTTATTTATGAAAATTCTGGCTTTTAAGTATTTTTTTCTGTATAGATTGTCTTAGTTCTATTTAGGCTACAGTAACAGAATACCATATAGACTGGTAGGCTTATACAATAGGAATTTATTTGTCACAGGAGGCAAGGAAGTTTGAGATTTAGGTGCTGGACAATCTGTTCCTTAAAGAGGGTTTTTGTCCTGGTCTATAGATGGTTGTTTGCTGTACCCTCACAGAGTAGAACAAGAGTGCATTCTGGTCTCTTTCTTTTAAGGATACTAATCCTATCATGGAAACCCATTCTCATGGCATTACCTAAGCCTGATTACCTCCCCAAATACCATCACATTAGGGGTTAATGCTTCAATGTATAAATTTGGGGGGAAGGAAGGAGGACACAAGCATTCAGTATATAACATGAGAAAAAGAAAGTTAACAACTACTATTCACTATAACTTGTAACCATAATTTATCCAATTTAAGGAATTATGCCTAGCTCAATATAAACTAAGTATAACGTGATTGAATTTGTATGAATTTATAGAAGAATACATGTTATTTTTTATAATACACAGGCATGTTACATAGTTACCTACAATGTTACCTACAATGTCTGGGACTTGAGCACTTGTGACACGGACAAGTTTGTCACTAGGACTCCCAACTTCTCTTGTCAATGGTCTTTCTCACTCTTTCCTTGATTCCAGCATCTTTTGTCTTCTTTTCTTCCAAGCATAAGTGTGTTTGTAGGAAAGCGTATGATAAATTCAGTCAAATGGAATTGTAAGTAACTTTCTGTAATTACAAATACTATGTTTTTCTTTGTTTAGAGTATGTGATTACCATAGAGGCCAAAGCACTAAAGTAACTTACGCTGCTTATGATAAAAAACTAAGTCAAACATATTATCTTAATTTGCGAATGAATGAATGATATCAATACTATAATGTAAAAGTTTATTACAGTTTTTTCAGGATTTGGTATATCACATGTGGATAATTGACTTGGATAAAGATTCTTAAACAGTGATTTTAAATTGGGAGGATGTGTAATAAACATGAATTTATTTTTATTGAGCACTTATGTACTGTGCGTTTTTTTAAAGTTTATTTTTATTTATTTTGAAAGAGAGATAGAGAGTAAGGAGGGGAGGGCCAGAGAGAGAGGGAGGCAGAATCCCAAGCAGGCTCTGTGCTGTTAGCACAGAGCTTGATGTGGGGCTTGAACTCATGAACCATGAGATCATGACCTTAGCTTAAGTTAAGAGTCAGATGCCTAACCCACTGAGCCACCCTGGGACCCCTGTACTGTGCATTCTAAGTGCTAAAGTACCTCTGTGAACAAATAAAATTCCTGCTGTCTTTTGAAGATATTACATTTTAGTAGGGGACACAGATGAAAAGCAAGATACTTGAATACAGAATAAGTTAGCTAGTGATAAATGCATGAAGATATTAGAGTCTACAGAGTCGTAGTATCTGTTTCTATATATGTATGTCAGTTTTCTATTTTATATAGGGTGGTCAGGAGGCTTCTCATCAGGTGACATTTAGTTTTAGGGACTAAATTGAAGTGATGGAGTAAGCCAAGGAGATATTGGGAAAAGGGCATTCTGGTCAAATGAAACAGAACAAATAAAGGCCGTGAAGCAGGAGCAATCTAAAGGGAATGAAAGGAAAAACCAAGAGGCCAGTACAGCAGGGGCTGAGTAAATGATTGGGACAGATCAGAGAGGTTCGAGGATCAGATCATGTATAACCTTAGAGAGCATAGTAAAGACAATCTTTAATTCTGAGAAAGAAAATGCATTACAAGTTTATTTTGGCTTCTACATATATACAACGTGGTAGAAAACCAAGAGTGAAAGCGGAGTTACCAGTTAAAAGTTATTCAGCATTTCCAGTCAGACATGATAGCGTCTTGGAGCAGTGTGGTGACAATGGAGTCACATTCTAAGTACGTACTTAGAAGGCAGAGTCAATAGATTTTTGTCAGTGTATTGAATGGGGGTATAAGAGAAAGAGTAGTAAATGAAAACTTACTACTAACTGGCTGACTAACTGGTTGAATGGAGTTGCTTTTTACAAGAGATGGGTAAGCATGCTGGGGAAATAGGTTTGGGAAGGTCAAGAGTTCTTAGTCTTGTAAAGTAGGCAACTGGATACATGAGTCTGGTTTTCATTAGGGAGGATGGCACTGTAGTTAACAATTTAAGAAACATCAGTTTACAGATGGTATTTAAAGCCATTGATCTGGATTAGATCCACCCAGGAAGTAAGTGCATGTAGAGAAAAGAAGAGGTCCAAAGATTGAGTGTGGATTACTTTAATGTTTAGAGGTCAGTAAACAGGAAGAATCAAGAAAGGAGACTTAGAAAAAGCAGCCACTAAAAACAGGAGAACCAGGAGAGTATGGTGTTTGGAAAGAGAAGTGAAGGAAGTGTTTCAAGGAGGAGAGCATGGTCCCCTGTATCAAATGTTCCTGATTGAATAAAATGAGGCTAATGGTGATCTTGAAAAGTGTGTTTCAAGGAAGAGTGTGATGAAAGCCTGACTGTAATGAGTTCATGGATGGATGGAAGGAAGGAAGGAAGGAAGGAAGGAAGGAAGGAAGGGATGGATGGAGGAAGGGAAGGAAAGAAAAGAAGTGGAGATTGTGGATATACATAAGTTTCTTTCAATGAATTTTGCTATAATCAGATGAGATAAGTCAGGCAGTAGCTGGAGGGAACATGGAGTTCATGGAGGTTTTGTTTTTAACTTTTTGCTTTCAAGAATGAAGAAATATTACATGTATTGTATGATAGTGAGAATAATCAAAGATAAAAATTGATAGGGTAAGAGAGAGAGTGGAAATCTGCAGTTATAATGCCCTTGAGAAAGCTTCAAGGATGGGATCCAATACTTAATACAAAGCAGTGTCCTTGGATAGGAGCCTGGATAATTTACTTATTGTAATAAGAGGGAAGGCAGAGTATATGCATCAGAATACAGTTTGCCATATTTGGTGTGGGCGCATCTGGAAGTTTTCTTCTTGTTGCTTTTATTTCCTCAGTGAAATAGCAAACAGTCAATTGGAAGTAAATAAGAAGGAGATATTGAAGTTTTGGGGAGAGAGAATTGTGAACTAGTCACTGAGGAAAGTAAGACAGTGACTAGTGAAATATAGTTGCATTATTGGGAATTACAAGGGGCTTACTTGAGGTTACTTCTTTTTTTGTTTCTTTCTATAATGTATTTGTTTTCTATAATTTACATCCAAGTTAGTTGGCACACGGTACAACAATAATTTCAGGAGTAGATTCCTTAATGCCCCTTACCCATTTAGCCCATCCCCTTTCCCACAACCCCTCCAGCAGCCCTCTGTTTGTTCTCTATATTTAAGAGTCTCTTATGTTTTGTCCCCCTTCCTGTTTTTATATTATTTTTGTTTCCCTTCCCTTAGGTTCATCTGTTTTGTCTCTTAAACTCCTCATTTGAGTGAAGTCATATGATATTTGTCTTTCTCTGACTAATTTCACTTAGCATGATACCCTCTAGTTCCATCCACATAGTTGCAAATGGCAAGATTTTATTCGTTTTGATTGCCAAGTAATACTCCATTGTATATATATACCACATCTTCTTTATCCATTCATTCATCAATGGACATTTGGGCTCTTTCCATACTTTGGCTATTGTTGATAGCACTGCTATAAACATTGGGGTGCATGTGTCTCTTTGAAACAGCATACCTGTATCCCTTGGGTAAATACCTAGTAGTGCAATTGCTGGGTCATAGGGTAGTTCTATTTTTAATTTTTTTAGGAACCTCCATACTGTTTTTCAGAATGATTGCACCAGTTTTCATTCCCACCAGCAGTGCAAAAGAGATCCTCTTTCTCTGCATCCTTACCAACATCTGTTGTTGCCTGAGTGGTTAATGTTAGCCATCTGACAGGTGTGAGGTGGTATCTCATTGTGGTTTTGATTTGTATTTCCCAGATGATGAGTGATGTTGAGCATTTTTTCATGTGTCAGTTGGCCATCTGGATGTCTTCTTTGGAGAAGTGTCTTTTCATGACTTTTGCCCGTTTCTTCCCTGGATTTTTTGTTTTTAGGGTGTTGAGTTTGATAAGTGTCTTTATAGATTTTGGATACTAACCTTTTATCTGATACATCATTTGCAAATATCTTCCCCCATTCCGTCGGTTGCCTTTTAGTTTTACTGATTGTTTCCTTCACTGTGCAGAAGCTTTTTATTTTGATGAGGTTCCAACAGTTCATTTTTGTTTTGGTTTCCCTTGCCTCTGGAGATGTGTTGAGTAAGAAGTTGCTGTGGCTGAGGTCAAAGAGGTTTTTGCCTGCTTTCTCCTCGAGAATTCTGATGGCTTCCTGTCTTACATTTAGGTCTTTCATCCATTTTTGAGTTTATTTTTGTGTATGGTGTAAGAAAGTGGTCCAGGTTCATTCTTCTGCATGTCGCTGTCCAGTTTTCCCAGCACCACTTGTTGAAGAGACTGTCTTTATTCCATTGGATATTCTTTCCTGCTTTGTCAAAGATTAGTTGGCCATACGTTTGTGGGTCCATTTCTGTGTTCTCTATTCTCTTCCATTGATCTGAGTGTCTGTTTTTGTGCCAATACAATACTGTCTTGATGAGTACAGCTTTGTAATACAGTTTAAAGTCTGGGTGTATGATGCCTCCAGCTTTGGTTTTCTTTTTCAAGACTGCTTTGGCTATTCAGGGTCTTTTCTGGTTCCATACAAATTTTAGGATTGTTTGTTCTAGCTCTGTGATGAATGCTGGTGTTATTTTGATAGGTATTGCATTGAATATGTAGATTGCTTTGGGTAGTATTGGCATTTTAACAATATTTGTTCTTCCTATCCAGGAGGATGGGATCTTTTTCCATTTTTTGTGTCTTCTTCAATTTCTTTCATAAGCTTTTTATAGTTTTCATTATATAGATTTTTCACCTCTTTGGTTAGATTTATTCCTAGGTATTTTATGGTTTTTGGTGCAATTGTAAATGGGATCGATTCCTTGGTTTCTCTTTCTGTTGCTTCATTATTGGTGTATAGGAATGCAACCGATTTCTGTTGCATTTATTTTATATCCTGCCATTTCGCTGAATTCATGGATCAGTTCTAGCAGTTTTTTGGTGGAATCTTTTGGGTTTTCCATATAGAGTATCATGTTGTCTGCGAAGAGTGAAAGTTTGACCTCCTCCAGGCCGATTTGGATGCCTTTTATTTCTTTGTGTTGTTTGATTGCAGAGGCTAAGACTTCCAATACTATGTTGAATAACAGTGGTGAGAATAGACATCCCTGTCTTGTTCCTGACCTTAGGGGGAAAGCTCTAAGTTTTCCCCATTGAGGATGATATTAGTGGTGGGCTGTTCATATATGACTTTTATGATCTCAAGGTATGATCCTTCTGTCCATACTTTCTTGAGAGTTTTTGTCAAGAAAGGATGCTGTATTTTGTCAAATGCTTTCTCTGCATCTATTGAGAGCATCACGTGGTTCTTGTCCTTTCTTTTTTTGGTGTGATGTATCACATTGATTGTTTTGCAGATATTGAACCAGCCCTGCATCCCAGGTATAAATCCCACTTGGTTGTGGTGAATAATTTTTTTAATGTATTGTTGGATCCGGGTTGGTTAGTATCTTGTTGAAGATTTTTGCGTCCATGTTCTTCAGGGAAATTGGTCTATAGTTCTCCTTTTTAGTGGGGATTTGTCTGATTTTAGAATCAAGGTAATGCTGGCTTCATAGAAAGAGTTTGGAAGTTTTCCTTCCATTTCTATGTTTTGGAACAGCTTCAAGAGAATAGGTGTTAACTCTTCCTTAAATGTTTGGTAGAATTCCCCTGGAAAGCCATCTGTCCCTGGACTCTTGTTTTTTGGGAGATTTTTGATTACTAATTTGATTTCTTTACTGGTTATGGGTCTGTTCAAATTTTCTATTTCTTCCTGTTTCAGTTTTGGTAGCATATATGTTTCTAGGACTTTTTCAATTTCTTCCAGATTGCCTATTTTATTGGCGTATAATTGCTCGGATTGTTATCTTATTATTGTTTTTATTTCTGCTGTGATGGTTGTGATCTCCCTCTTTCATTCTTGATTTTATTTATTTGGTTCCTTTCCTTTTTCTTTTTGATCAAACTGGCTACATGTTTATCATTTTTGTTAACTCTTTCAAAGAACCAGCTTCTGGTTTCATTGGTCTGTTCTAGTGTTTGTTTGGTTTTTTTTTGCTTTCAATAGCATTGATTTCTGCTCTAATCTTTATTATTTCCTGTATTCTACTGGTTTGGGGTCTTTTTGCTATTCTTTTTCCAGCTGTTTAAGGTGTAATGTTAGGTTGTGTATCTGTGACCTTTCTTCCTTCTTTGGGAAGGCCTGGATTGCTATATACTTCCTTCCCGCCTGTGCTGCGGTCCCAGAGGTTTTGGGCTGTGGTGTTATCATTTTCATTGGCTTCCATGTACTTTTTAATTTCCTCTTTAACTTCTTGGTTAGACTATTCATTCTTTAGTAGGATGGTGTTTAGTCTCCACATATTTGTTATCTTTCCACATTTTGAGGTTACTTCTTAAAGTGAAGTCAGTCAATATGGTAAGGCTTTTTTCGTTAGTCACATTCATCTGGTTGGGTACAGGTGTAGGATAAGCGGAGATTTCGATTTTCCTAAAGTTGGGGTTTGCAAGTGAATACACTGGAAGAAGAAAAGGGAAAGGGACATAAAGGGAATATGCATGGAGGGGTTGATAATGCTTGACCATGATATTTAAGCCTGGTTAAGAGGAAAGCAATTACATGAAGATGATGAGGAGCAGTGAAAAGTGGTAAGAAGCTGGGAAGACAGAAGATGGTCAGAGAATGGAATGCTTGAAATTAGTAATAAAAAGGTCTTGGTTACGACTATGGCTAAGGCAGAGGGAAGGCAAGACTATGAAAAATAAGGATGCCATATAAATGAGAGGGCATGGGATTAGGGTGATTTAAATTGCTACTGAAGTCACTGAGAGTTATGACAAGTGATAGAGACAAAAAAAGGGAGGGAGGGAGGAAGGGATGGAAAAGGAAGAAAGAGGTGGAGTAAAGAATGAAGTAAACTGACTTGGAAAGGTGATATCTTCTCTGTGCAAATCATTTTATCATTTTGTTAATATTGTAATGGCTATGGAAAAACATAAGATAGAAGGATCTAGGCAATGGATTCTTGTATGAAAAATATCTGTTCTGAAAGAGGAGGAAAGATGACGAATTGGGGTTGTCTTAGAAAGGAATAGAATAAGGGTTGATTTAGTTAATTTTTTAAATGTTTATTTATTTTTGAGAGAGAGAGTGCAAGGGAGGGAGAGGTAGAGAGAGAGGGAGACAGAGGATCAGAAGCAGGCTCTGCAGTGACAGCAGACAGCCTGATGTGAGCCTCAAACTCATGAACCGTGAGATCATGACCTGAGCCAAAGTCAGACGCTTAACCAACTGAGCCACCCAGGCGTCCCAAGAAGTATCTTCAATAATGAAAGTAGTATTTCCAACGAAGGAAAGCCTGAGGCAGATGAATGTCTTTTACAAAGTCCTAGCTTCATCATGGTCAAGTTCCTACAATCTTTTCAGTAATATGGATTGCTAGAAATATTGAAGTGTAAGACAATGGATAACCTGGAAGAACAACTCACCTAATAGAATCCCATAATTTATGAGAAGTCTTTTTGTTCCTTATGGCATCTTCCTAAAAATGATCTCTACTCATTAAAAAATTTCAAATTAGTTTTGAAGATGATTCAAACACATCAATTTTTTAGTTCATCTTCACCATAAGCCCTAGCCTTCACCAGTTCATTAGATAATTCCTTCTAATATGCTCAAACAGAAAGAATAGAATAAGTCTTTTTTTTCATAAGTTAATTTTTTAAATTTTTTTTAACGTTTATTTATTTTTGAGACAGAGAGAGACAGAGCATGAATGGGGAAGGGTCAGAGAGAGAGAGGGAGACACAGAATCTGAAACAGGCTCCAGGCTCTGAGTGGTCAGCACAGAGCCTGACACAGGGCTTGAACTCATGGACCGTGAGATCATGACCTGAGCTGAAGTCGGATGCTTAACTGACTGAGCCACCCAGGCGCCCCATGTTTTCATAAGTTACTTTTAATCTTTTTCATCTATTCTCATGGGAACTTTATTTTCTCCCTGTGGGAGGAATATTTAACAGCAATTTGCTTAAAATCTCCCCTTGTTATGAAAAGCAAAAGAATAGAAATGCATGCTATTGTGATTTCTTAAAAGTACCATATCTGTACATTAGAGCAGAGTTAAAATAATCAGACACCATTCAAAAGCGTTCAACTTGATTTCAGCTCAGGTCATGATCTCATGGTTTATGAGATCAAGCCCTGAATCCAGCTCAGTTGTGAGCACGCAGTCTGCTTAGGATTCTCTCTCTCTCTCTCTCTCTCTGCTCCTCCCCCCGGCTCAAAATAAATAAATAAACATTTAAAGAAAAAAAAAAGACATCTCTTTATAGGTGTTTAGTATTAGAAAGGCTCTTAGTTTCTCTAATTGGCAAGTTTTTCATTTTATTGGCAAGGAACTAGGGGAAAAAAGAAGTTTTATTCAGATGTTAATTCAAGGGAGTTGAAACTAATGGAAGTATTTAGACATTATGAAATAAAAAGGTATGTATGAGCTTACAGAACCAAAATAGTCTTTTGAACACTTACAAGGAGCTTCTGAGAAAGAAATTGTCCCAATGATTTCCAGAGATGAATTATGTAATTACTAGTTAGTATGCTCATCAAATATGTAAGAAAATACTAAGCCCTTGGAAAAATTGTGGCAACATGGATAGTGTAACCTACATACATGTATTAATATGTAGCTATAATTCATATGTGACAGTATATATAATATTCAAGAAGAAAATAATATAAATCTTGAATGGACCTAACAGAGGAGAAAAATAAGTAGAAGAAAGCTGTCAGGGGTTAAACAATAAAACCAAAACAAAAAGAAAAGAAAATTGTAGTTAAATGTTAAGAATGACAGTAGAGGGGTGACTGGGTGGCTCAGCTGGTTAAGCGTCTGACTCTTGGTTTTGCCTCGGGTCATGGTCTCACAGTTTCATGAGTTCCAGCCCCACTTTGGGCTCTGTTCTAACAATGTGGAGCCTGCTTAGGATTCTCTATCTTCCTCTCTCTCTGCCCCTTTCCCATTTGTGCTGTCTCTGTCTCTATCAAAATAAATAAATAAACTTTAACAAAATATTAAAAAAAAAAGAATGTAGAACATTACAAACACACACCAGTTTGCATCTAAGATAGACTGATACATCACTTATTTCATAGTTTTAAAATTTATAAATATAAAGGTATTATATATGAAAACAACATATATAAGTTGCATGGTTTTTTGCTGTGAAATCTCTATTTAAGAGACGAATAAGGGCAGAAGCAGAGAGGTTGGCCATAGATAGGACATGTCTGTTCTAATCAGACAGTATAGCTTTATTTCTTATATCAGGATCAAGCAAGACATTTTAGGCTGAACTGAAGGTTCTATCTGAACTGAAATGTTTGACTTAAAGACTGTTCTTCCATTCCACTTCTTGAAAAGAATTATTAAACTGGCTATGTATATGCGTAAAAACAGGGTAATAGAAACTAGAGATGATATCATCTGAACTGTTTAGTCACTTCAAAAACGGGGGGGAGAAGAAGAAAAAATTTTTTAATGTTTATTTATTTATTTTTGAGAGGTGTATGCACTCGTGCAAGTAGGGGAGGGGCAGAGAGAGTGAGTGAAAATCAAGAGTTGGGCGCTTAACTGACTGAGCCACCCAGGTGCCCCCAAAATGTTTTTAAAGTTCTAGTTTGTTTTCTTGAGATAATTAGTTTACCTTATTAGTTTTTTGTCTCTGTTCACTTTCTAATGGGAAATAAATCAGCTTAAACTGACTTGGCAGATGACTTTAATTGTATTTATTTATTTTTTAAGCACTGAAGTGCCATTCTTGTGATTAAGCAAGTGCATTGTGGCGTATGGTGGGCTAATGTGACAAGTATGTGGCTCGAAGCCAGTACAATACCTCTGTGTTTCCAACCACACTTAGTTGTTTTCAGCTATATAGTTATCAAAACTGTGCCTGCTATACTGTTAGGTTTGTATCTATTGTAATAGTACAAATTGTTGTTTACCTATTAAAATGTAAGTTGGGTGTTTGTTTGTTTGTTTGTACCATCAGTTGGGAAGAATTTTTGGTATATCTTTTCGATGTTGCAAAAGGGACCAGGGATTTACAGGGATTTAGAACTACAGAAGCTTTAAAATATTAACAGCCCATTAAGTACAGGATATGGTTCATGAGGTTTAATGGGAAGTTGTTAAAATGAGATGGAACTATTCCAATGATTGGGGAGGGGTGGTTAGTGGCAAAGAACAGGGAATTTAAGAATTTAAAATGCTTGTTTTCCTATAAATACTCAATGTTTAGGCACACTGCACAACAACAATAACAACAAACCTCTTCTATCCTGATAAGCAGTACTTGGAGCTCAACGAGAATACCATTTGGTCCATATGTTAACTTGCCTCTTCAGAGGATATGCTGCAATGTTTTCTTAAAAAAATTTCCTGTGGATTTGAGATGCTTGGCATTCATTAAATCAAACGTTTGGACTTTGAAATAGCACCTACTTTGTTTAACATTTAAAAAATTACAAGACTCCTGAGACTAGTCCTTGGAATAGCCTTTAGCGATTATCCAGAGAATAATAAAAAATGCAAGTTTCTCAGAGGAGGGTATTTTAAAAGCAAAAGAGTGTAGCACTTTAAGAGCATAATATTTAATATACACCCATGTCTTCGTTCCACGAAGTGTGGCACACTTAATAGTGCACACCACATGGTCAGTGACCATTACAGTCTAATATATCGTGTATTTCATGCACAAACTTAAGTCTTGGCTCCCAGGTCAGGGTAGTAGCTCAGTCTTCTGCTTGCCTGGATTAAATACCTTTGTCACCCAGCTCTTCAATCCTGCTCAATTGGTGTAATTTTTATGAATTTCAACATTCTCTGTATGAGGCTCTGCTATGTCATAGGATTATTTATAAGGTCAAATGAAATCATGTACATAAAATCACTTCATAAATTATTAAGTGATATGCTTAGTATATATAATCTTATTGGATATAATCTTATTAGAAAGGTAAATCAGAAGCTGAGACGCTGGAACTTTGTAGATAGGCCCAATTTTGGGAATTGTAGGTCTACTTAATACTGCTGCTGACTGTTTTCAGCAGACCAAAGTTAGCTTTACCACATGTGCTTCATGATTTTTTTGCTTTGGATTTCATATTAGTCAATGTTATTGAATGAATAACATTAGTCAATGTTACTGAATTTCCGTGAAGAAAACGGAAAGCCCTGTGGAAACTCAAATGAGATTACAATAAACATTCAGTATGACTTACACACCTTTAGTTCCTTACCTGACTTTCTTTTTCAACCCAGTTCATGGTATTATTCAGTATTTGCTGTGTGAAACGCTGACATGTTTCAGTTATCTGTTGCTGCATAACAAATCACCCCAAAAGTTAGTGGCTTAAAACAATAGCAATCATTGTTATTGCCCAAGGATTCTCTGGGTCAGGAATTTGGGAAGGTCTCAGCTGGGTAGTGCTGGTTTCATCTCTAATGTGGTTGCAGTTAGACTGTGACCAGGGCTGATAAAAGGGGCTAAAGCAACTGGGGGCCGAATGGACATCTTTCTCTCTTTATGTGGTTTCTACATGTGGTTTAGTTTGGGCTTTTTTACAGCATGCTGGCCTTAGGGCAGCCAGCCTGCTCACATGGAAGTTCCAAAAGCCAGTGTCTTCAGAGAAAGAAGCAGAAGGTGTAATACCTTTTATGACCTTGTCTCTCAGGTCACAAGCCTACATTTCAAGAGGAAAAAACAGAGATCCTCTTGATGAGAGGAATGTTGAAGACCATCTTTGTAAACAAACAAACAAACAAACAATCTGCCACATGAATGATGATTAATCCCATCATTTCTTATATAGTTCTTGCTCCCTGTTAACCTTGCTTCTCTAGTGCCACAATATGGAATGGTTTACCTCTTTTTTCTTTTGTAACTAAACAATTTCCCTATTCCATATGAAGAAGGAAAAAATAAAGCTAACTAAAATTAGGACTACTCTTTTTATGCCCTCTTAAATATAAAATCAGCCTCATTTTGGAAAGATTATGCAACACACATAAGGAAAAAAACAAACAAACCTGTTTTCCTTGGTAAGTCATACCAAAATATGTGTTACTAACTATTGGTTTGGAAAGCACATATGAAAAAAATGCATTGCCACTAACTTGCACTAAACTCCAGAAACTCTTATTTGGAAAACAGTTTGCACTCTGATGTATGGTGAGCATGTTTATTCTTATTTCTTATGGTAATTTTTGTATACTCTTCGTATCAAATTGATCACATTTACTCAATATTACAGTTATATGCATGTCATCTCTTTATGGGTAGAATTTGTTGCTGATTCATCAAGACCATAAGTGCTTGGAAAAAGAAAAAAGACCATTAAGTGCTTGGTAAATATTTGTTGAACGATTAGAGCCTTTAATGCCCATTATTTGAGAAAATAATCTATATGTTCAGGCTGCTGACAGAGATGGCTTCTGTGATTGAGATGGGCATTCTGGGGGCGCCTGGGTGGCTCAGTCGGTTAAGCGTCCGACTTCGGCTCAGGTCATGATCTCGCGGTCTGTGAGTTCAAGCCCCGCGTCGGGCTCTGTGCTGACCGCTCAGAGCCTGGAGCCTGTTTCAGATTCTGTGTCTCCCTCTCTCTCTGACCCTCCCCTGTTCATGCTCTGTCTCTCTCTGTCTCAAAAATAAATAAACGTTAAAAAAAAAAAGTAAAAAAAAAGGAGATGGGCATTCTGATGTGTCAAAATTCCTTTACAGCCCATGACTGGTACCTATAGATAGTGACAATTATTCAGTATTAAAGAACATTAGTTTTTGGTACATTTCTGATTTTGAAATCTCTCCCAGGTAATTTACCCACCCATACTAAATGAGGCTCATTCCTTTTCCATTCTGTTTTTTTTTTTACCCCCAGATTAATTGAGATGTAATTGACATGTAACATTGTATAGTGTAGGGTGTACAGTTTGACAATTTGATATATGTATTATGATAAAATGATTACCACAGTAAGTTAGTTATCATAACCATCACCCAACTTAGTTACTTTTTTTTTTTTTTTTTTTTTTTTGGTGGAGAGAACTTTCAAGATCTATTTTCTCAGCAACTTTCAAGTTGACAATATAATGTCATTAACTATAGTCATCATGCCCTACATTAGATCCCAGAGTGTATTCATTTTATAACTGGAAATTTGTACTCTTTGACAACTTTCATTTCACTTTCCAGATTTTCCACCCCCACCCCTTCTCCTCTAGCAACCACCAGTCTACTCTCTGTTTCTATGAGTTTGGTTTTTTTTTAGACTTCACACGTAACTGAAATCATATAATATTTGTCTTTTTCTGTGTGCCTCATTTCACTTACATGATGTCTTCAAATTTCATCCATGCTGTTGAAAATGGCAAGATTGCCTTTTTCTTAAATAATATTTCATTGTGTGTGTGTATAATATAATATATAATAATATTATATATATAATATTTTATTTATGCATTCTTTAGTCATTGGACACTTAGGTTGTTTCCATGTTTTGGCTATTATAAGTAGTGCTTCAGTAAACATAAGGTGCAGATATCTCTTTGATATAGTGATTTCACTTCCTTCAGGTGTATATCCAGAAGTGGGATTACTGGAGCATATGGTAGTTCCATTTTTGTTGTTTTGAGGAACATCCATAATGTTTTCCATAGTAGATGTACCAATTTACATACCCACCAACAGTACACAAGAGTTCCCTTTTCACTACATCCTTGCCAGCATTAGTTATCTCTTGTCTTTTTGATACTAGCCATTCTAACAGGTTTGAGGTGATATCTCATTGTGCTTTTGATTTGCATTTCCCTGATGATTAGTGACATTGAACATATTTTCATATGCCATTTAGACATTCAGATGTCCTTGTTGGAAAAATGTATATTTAGTTCTTCCAGTTTAAAAAATTGGATTATTTGTTTTTTGCTATTGAGTTGTATGATTTCTTTATATATTTGAGATATTTGCCTTTATCAGATACATGGTTTGTAAATATTTTTTCCCATTCTGTGTGTTGCTTTTTCATTTTGTTTGTTGTTTGTTCTTTTGCTGTGTGCAAGGCTTTTAATTTGATGTAGTCCCACTGTTTATTTGGCTTTTGTTGCTCATATTTTTAGTGTCATATCAAAGAAAAAAATCATTGTTAAGACTAATGTCAAGGAAATTTTCTCTTATGTTTTCTTCTAGAAGTTTTATGGTTTTAGGTTTTATTTACATCTTTATTCCATTTTGAGTTAATTTTTGTAAGTGGTGTAAGATGAGGGTTTAATTGCATTCTTTTACATGGGATTATCAAGTTTTCCCAACATCATTTATTGAAGAGACTATATTTTCAACATTGTGTTTCTTGGCTCCCTTGTCAAATGTTAGTTGACTATAGGGGTTATTTTAACAAATCTAACTCTTCTCATTCATGAACATGAGATATCTTTCCATTTACTTTTGTCTTAATTTCTTTCATACAAGTCTTGGAATTTTCAGAGTACGGATCTTTCTCTTCATTGGCTAAATTTATTTCTAAGTATTTTATTGTTTTTGATTCTCTTATAAATGGGATTATTTATTACTTTTTCAGAAAACTCATTTTCAGTATATTGAAATGAAACTGATTTTTGTATATTGATTTTGTATCCTGCACTTTCCTGAGTTACTTTATTATTTCTAACCATTTTTTGGTAGAGTCTTTAGGATTTTCTATATGCAAGATCATGCCATCTGTAAACAGAGATAATTTTACTTTTTCCTTTCTGATTTGGATGCCTCTTATTTCTTTTTCTTGTCTGATTGGTCTGGCTAGGACTTACAGTGCTGTGTTGAATAGGAATGGTGAGAGAGTAGAAGACACTCTTACCTTGTTCCTGATCTTAGCGGAAAAGCTTCAACTTTTCATTGTTGAGCATAATATAATCATAGGATTATCATATTTGTTACATGAGCCTTTATTATGTTAAGCTTGTTTCTTTTATATATAGGTCGTTGAGAATTTTTGCAATAAAAGGATATTGAATTTTGTCAATGTCCTTTTCTTCATCTACTGAGATGGTCCTATGATTTTCATCTCTCATTCTATTAATGTGATCTGTCACATTTATTAATTTGTGTATGTTGAACCATCTTTGCATCTCAGAGATGAATCCTACCTGATCTGGCATATGATCCTTTTAATGTGCTGGGGAGTTTTGTTGTTGTTTGCTAACATTTTGTTGAGAGTTATTGCATCTATATTCATCAGGGATATTCAAACAGTTTGAAATTACATTTTTCCTGCAAACTTCTTTAAGTAATCTTGCAAAGTATCAACTCTCCATATGTTCAGTAAACATAACATTTTAAGCCAAGAGAGTAATAGAGAAGACATTCTTTTCATCTTATTGCCTATTTGTCTTCTGGAGAAGGAATCATTTGTTAAATACTTTTTGGCTTTAAGGTTTGAATTAATTTTCAAGATTGGCTTTATTTTTTTAATTTTTTTATTAAAAAATTATTTTTGGTTATTTTTGAGAGAGTCAGAGACAGTATGAGTGGGGGAGGGTCAGAGAGAGAGAGGGAGAGAGAGAATCCTAAGCAGGCTCTGCACCACCAGCACAGAGCCCGATGTGGGGCTCAAACTCATGAAACTGAGATCATGACCTGAACTGAAACCAAGAGTTGGATGCCTAACTGACTGAGGCACCCAGGCACCCCTCAAGATTGGCTTTAAATACATGACTATAAAATGATAGATGTAGCAGCACATTTTGAAAATCAGGAAAAAATTTTCCATTTCTAACAAGAAAAATAAAAAAAGAAAAGCATTGCCAATTTGAAATGTTGAAAAACCTTGGCAGAGTTGGCGGGGAATGTTTAGAGTATACTAGTCACATCTTGAGATTCTAGGTAAGTTATAAAGAAATATGTAATATTTTTAAATTTCATGATGATCATGTCTTGGATAGCTCAAAATTACTTGATAATTAAGATATTTAAAATTTTAAGCAATTGGACAGTTTTTTAAAAATTTTAAATCACCAAGCAGTTTTATAATGTTGGCTTCTCTGGTGTTTCAGAACCTGCTAAGAGGAATCTTTACATTCTAAGAATTAAAAATATTCTAGGGATGCTTACGTGGCTCAGTCAGTTAAGTGTCTGACTCTTAATTTCAGCTCAGGTCATAATCTCACAATTGTGGGATCAAGTCACACGTTGGGTGTAGAGCCTGCTTAGCTTTCTCTCTGCTCCTCTCTCTGCACCTTCCCTGCTCACCTCCCTCAATCATCATCATCATCATCAATAATAATAATAAATACTGTATCTTTGCAAAGAAAAGGAGAACCCAGAGGCTTCTCAGTGAAATGGCTGATATCAAGAGTAGGTTAGGGCCAGTGGTCCAAAAATTGATGATATCATGTAACAAGACCCCAAGAGTCCGATTGAATGGGTTGGGACCAACTGAGTACCACAATAATTAAGTACAGTAATAAATTATAACTTATTTAAAAACTAGTAATTCATGAGTCCATAAGTAGGAAAGAAAGAGTCCCTTGCTTATAGTGGAAATCTTAGGGCTGACTGGTAAATATAGAAGAGATCTTCAGTTGGAAAATCATCATGATAAAGATTAAATCAGGCAAAGATCATGTGTGGATGCTAAATCTAGTGGGAAATTTTGATGAGGAGCATGATATTTGATTGACTTCAAGTGTCAGGCTGCTTGTCAAGTTGAAAGAGAGCAAAAAAATCCCAGGAATTATGCAGTGTGAAATCAGGTAACAGCTTGATTAGGTAATAGTCATTTTACAGAATGAATGAAGGACAGAGAGACCTGTGTCTCCAGATGTGATATTCTAGTCAAGAATACCTGACTTCATCCTAACCACATAAGATAGATGCAAAATGAGGATTATTTTATTAAGAGAAAGTTGGGAGGACAATGTCCATTAAACATGTCTCATAAAAGGGGCTCCTGGGTGGCTCAATTGGTTAAGCGTCCGAATTTGGCTCAGGTCATGATCTCATGGTTTGTGAGTTCGAGCCCCATGTCCAGGGCTCAGAGCCTGGAGCCTGCCTTGGATTCTGTGTCTCTCTCTCTTTGTTCCTCCACTGCTCGCACACTCTCTCTCTCTCAAAAATAAAGATTAAAAAAATTTTTTTTAAATGTCTCATAAAAGACAAAAAAAAGGCTGTGGAAATGTTCACATTAGAAAATACTGAAGAGACATGACAACTAAATATATCTGATCCTAGAATCTTTCCTTTACTGGAGGAGAAAAAAATATATATCTATATTATAAAGTACATTATTAGTTCAATTGACAAAATTTGAATATGGATAGTAGATTAGATAAAAATATTATTTCCATGTAAATTTATGCTGTTGATACTCTGCAGTTACGCAAGAGAATAAGCCTGAGTGGATTCCTTAGGAACTTCACACTGAAATTTTATGAATAAAGGGCCATGATGTATGTAATTTACTATCAAATGATTCTGTAAAAAAAAAACAAAAAACAACTATGTGTAGAGAGCACAAGTGCAAATAATAAAGCAAATAGGGTAAAATGTTAACAATAGATGAGTTCAGGTAAAAGGTATAAAAGAGTTCTTTGTGCTATTTTTGTTTTCGCAACTTTGTGTAAGTTTGAAATTTTCAAGTAAGAAGTTGTTTTTTTTTTTTAAAGGGAACTGAAGATGCCTTTGATTCTAACAACTGATGTCTGAATTAAAAAATAAATTGCAAAACCAAAAACTTCCCAGCACATAATGTCATTATTTAATAAACTAGTAGGAGATTGACTACTTGGAGACATCTGAAACTCTACCTCATTAAGACATGAGGAAATTATTTGATGAAGGCATCAAAGTGAATAACATGTTATAAATCTCTCATGTCTATGATTCTTTCTCTGTGATTTTGGCAACTGGTTTAACCACAGCTATGAGGAAAAGTTGTAGTAAAGATAGAAAAGTAGTGTTGAGTTTACTAATAATGTCCTAACCTACTGTGTCTATTTTTTTAGGGGTATTCAGGTGCCTAAATGAAAAGGACCCAAACTGTTATCATTACTTTTAGAATATGTAGAATTAGAGAAGAAACAGCATATATTATTTTAAATGACATGTGTGATTATGAATTTATACTGTTACTCATGAAAACAGTTGCCTGACCTCTGGTAGTACATTAACCATTCCTTTGTTTATGTCTTGCTTTGAAAGCTCCCTTTGCTTCTTTCCTGCAGTTCTGTAATTAGATTCATTAATCCTCAATCTAACCTAGTTTTCACCAACTTTCTGAAGTCTCTGGCAGCCTACTCTGTCAATGCCTTCCTTATTTACTTTCTCCTCTTGTCTTTGACAAGTGATAGCTCCTCTTATGAACTACTTAGGAGGAATCCTGACTAATTCACAGTCTAAAAATGTTTGACTATGGGAGTAAAAGGTACAGCATAGGGAATATAGTCGATGGTACTGTTTTTCAAAAAAAAAAAAATTTAGTTTGAGAGAGAGGGAGAGTGCATGAGAATGGGGAGGGACAGAGAGAGCCTGAGAGAGAGAGAAAAAGAGAGAGTGAGAGAAAGAGAGAGAGAGACAGGATCCCAAGCAGGCTCCATGCTGAGTGTGGAGCCAGACACAGGGCTCAATTCCATGATCCTGGGATCACGACCTGAACCAAAACCAAGAGTCAGATGGTCAACCAACTGAGCTACCCTAGGTGCCCCTATAGTCAATGATACTGTAATAGCATTTTATGGTGACAGACAGTAGCTACACTTGTGGAGAGCATAGCACAACATATAGAGATGTTGAATCATTATGTTGTATACCTGAAACGAATGTAACATTATATGTCAACTATTCTCAAATTATTAAATTCTAAAAAAGAAAAAAAAATAATAGAAACAGAAGAAAAAAATAAATAAAAACAAAAATGCTTGACTAAGCCAGTTACAACAACGCCAGGAGATCTTTTTTTGCAATAGACCTGCTCTATGATGAAACTTGTCTTTCTGTCACTGTTTATATTAATATGCTTGTATCAAATTCTTCATGGAAAGAGGCAGATTATAAGTAAATGAATAAAACTATTTTTAATGACTTCTACTTTCAATGACTTCTACTTCAGAATTGTTTGAGAGGGCTGGAATTTCTACGTAATCTTTTAGGCCCTAATTCTGCTTCTAAGAAACTTGAGGATTCCAAGCTTAGAGAGTTCTCTTGAACACCTGAAATCCTGTGTCTTCATTACCAAAGTAATATATTTCTAGTGATAAAATTCCAAAAATGGCCATTAAAAATGACTGTTTTCACTCAAATGATACCACAGAAGTGATTGCCAAATCTGCCAGTTGATACCCTTTGAATTTCTGCTGTATAAAGCATGAAAACTGAAATAATCATTCCCATCAGACTGCCCTTTCTCACCCTTTGACTATTACTATGAACTGGAAAAAACAAACAAACCTAGCCAAATTCCAGATACCTATGTAAAAATAAATGTGTACAGGGGAAGAGATGGGAACTAAATTTTACTAAGACCTTTCTTGGGCTAAACGCTGTGTATACAGTATCTCAGTTTCAAAAAGAGAATTGTACAGACTCCTTTTAAAGAAAAAAAATATTGTGTCAGACCCTGCAATATTAAATTATTATCACTGTTACTTAAATATGTACAAATATAAAAACAAAGTTTAAGTTCCTTATGCTTATAGTTTTAGTGGAGTTATAAAACCAAAATAAATGATAAATTTAATTACAAGAAAAGTACATAACTAATAAAGGTTACATCACCATTACTATGAAGGCAAAAACCGTTGTTGAAACTAAATTGTTTTCTCAAAGTGAATACGACACAGGTTTCTCTAAGTTCAGCATGCCTGTACTACTCTGTGGTGACTTCTATCATTTTTCTCTATTCAAGCTGCTAGAAACCTTTGATTATATAGCTTTATGATCTCATTTGGCATTAACTTGGTGCTATTTGGGGGCAGTGTGGTCCAGAACACAAATGCAAAACAGACACTGACACTATACAGCACTAATTTGTTTTTAGTTGTTTTCTCATTTTATATGTTTATTTGTTACCACACTTACATTCCTCATTTTGAAAAAATATTATCAAAGTAACAATCTGAAACTAAAAAAGTTACCAGGAAACCCTTGACCAAGAGAGAGTTTGTGGACTCATAGGATGAGACACCCTGCATTATCAGATTTAATTCTCATAACAGCCTTAGCAGATTGATATTTTTTTTTACCATCTTAGAGATAAGGAGATTGAGGTTCAGAGAAATTAAATTGTCACAAATCACACAGTAAGTAGATTCAGGTGAACTTTCAAAGGCAGTAGGTTACAGAAGGGTGGTAGTCAGAGAAGTGAGAAGGGTTGGGTTGCATGTTTAGTGTAACAGTCTTACAACACTTAAATAAATTCTGTCATTTATTTTCTTTTGGTATCATAACTTAGGTCGGTGTCCTAAGGCAAGAGAATGCTTTGTTATTTAAGTTCACTGTTGTTCCAATTCACTGAATAGTCTTTTGTATATGGCATCATATGGTAATCTACACTTGGTTTTGTTTGTTTTGGTTTTTGTTTGTTCGTTTGGTTTTTGGACAGAAGGTTAACCAACAAAACTCACTGTGGAAACTTCCAGGGTAGTCCATAAAGTGTAATCCATATGAGCTGTCCATCAAATCAGTTGTTGATGCTCTCCTTTTTCACCACCCTCCGAGACCATAAATGTCACTACTATAAAACTGCTGCTGATTACCTACTTGGAGATTAAGAAACTTTTTCATGCAGTATCATGCCCTCTTCCATCATTTGAACATCAGGTTGGTTTGACCTAACCATAAATCTGAAGTTTTACAGTGATCTCACTGTCAACCTGTCAGACATTTTAAACCTTTGATTTCAAAAAGCACACGGTAACCGTAGGTAAAGTATGAACTTCTAGTCCTGAGCTGGGTAGAAAATTATAAATTTAAAAAAATGTAATGTTGATCCCTTAGTTAAAATAGTTTAATGACTGAGGAATGAAAGAATTAGCTGATATACGAGGTACAATTTTAATTCTTGTTTGGATACACTTTAAATGAAATGAATATGAATATATTTTTGTTTAAGGATAATTATATATAGAAAGCTAGTTTTCTAGCTCTCACACCAAAATTCACACTAATAGTGTAGGTTTTGTTTTTTAGTACTGAATTTTTTATTAAAATAAGTAGAACAGCTATGCTGACATCCATAAATGTCAGTTATCAAACATGCTTCCTTGTATTTTGGACCAAAGAATGACTATCCTGATGGAATTTCAGGTATCATGGAAGGCCAACATGAGATAATTTTGAAATTGTACAATTTCTAAATAACTAAAATGTAACTTGTCTTGCATTATTGCCATTCCTTCTGTAACAAATCCAGTAAAATCATCACTGTTTTCCAATAATCATTTTATACTCAGGAGGAAAAAGTTAATAGTCCATACTCATTAAGAAGTTGATTAAAGAAGCTTATAGTCAATGCTTGCCTGCTTGAGTGCACATGTGGCACAGGCTTTCTCTCTCTCTCACAATAAATAAATAAACATTTTTTTAAAACCTCCTAAAAAATGTTTACAGAAAGTGCTAGTTGTTATCTGTTTTGGTCATATAAAAAGTCTGAATATTGCTCCTATGGGATATTTGATTTGAACCACTTACTCTCCTGAACAAATAGAACACTGACTGTACTCACTTGAAACTGGACAAAATAAATCAAAAATTTTTGCCCATAAAATTACCAAAATTTCAGAGTATTTAGTCATGTTTCTAATATATATTGAATGGTACTCTAAAGTGATCACTACTAGATCTATATATGATAATATGGAATATTTTGCAGGATATATAGCTAAAAAACAAAACAATGGGTGGCTCATTTGGTTGAGGGTCCTACTCTTGATTTTGGCTCAGGTCATGATCTCATGGTTCATGGGATCAAGCTCCTCTGACAGCTCAGAGGCTGCTTAGGATTTTCTCTCTCTGTCTACCCCTACCCTGTTCATGTGCTCTCTCTCTAAATAAATATTTAAAAAAGGAAAACCAAACAAAAACCACCAAGGTGCAGTCCTTGTGTCATATGATCAGTGTGTGCCTGGTAAACAGCTCTCTGTAGGAAAAAAAAAAGTCTGATTCATAGCTAATATTTTCATGGCGTAAATACTCCGGCAGTGGCTTATTTCAAGCTACCCACATGAAGTCACTGAACTTGGAGTTGGGAAGAGATGTACATTATTGGTTCTCATGAGCCACTAAGAGCTGACTCCAGCACACTGCTGAATAGCATAGGAATTCAAAATAGTAAATGTAAAAAATCCTCATGATTTAATCTTAAGTGAAAAGGTAAGTGTTGTATGTAGTATATATTTATTGTACACATGTACTAATTATGTATAATTAAGTATATAAATACACACGGACAAACACACTTATGTGTGATCCCATTTTTATTTCAAAGATACATACATCTAACTATGTGTATGGGGGGTACTTGGACAGGGATGGGGCACTACTATTCATTCATCAGGTGTTGGGGAAATGAGTTCTATCAACTAAAAGAGTTCTTTGCACAAGAATTTAGAAAACAGGGGCACCTGGGTGGCGCAGTCGGTTGAGCGTCCGACTTCAGCCAGGTCACGATCTCGCGGTCCGTGAGTTCGAGCCCCGCGTCGGGCTCTGGGCTGATGGCTCAGAGCCTGGAGCCTGTTTCCGATTCTGTGTCTCCCTCTCTCTCTCCCCTCCCCCGTTCATGCCCTGTCTCTCTCTGTCCCAAAAATAAATAAACGTTGAAAAAAAAAATTTAAAAAAAAGAAAACAAATAAAACCAGTTTGTTATTAGGTAAGCATAGTACAATATCTGCATATAGCTAGCCTGCTGGAGACTACAAAATTAGGATAACATTCCACACAATTTACATAGCAAAGAGGAGGAAAGAACATTAATGTCTCTAATCACCTAGAGACAGTCTGTGTGCATCTCATGAGAGCCCTGAGCTGATTCAGTAGTACATGTTTACATATCTAGAGGTTATTTGGCTTGCATCCTTGCATATATTTTTCTGCTGTAAAAACGGGGGTAAAGACAGAGGATTATCTGTATCCCCAAGGTTAGAATATGAACTTTATGAACTTTGATTTGCTGTGTTTCTTTCTTTCTTTCTTTCTTTCTTTCTTTCTTTCTTTCTTTCTTTCTTTCTTTAATGTTTATTTATTTTTGAGAGAGACAGAGACAGAATGCAAGTGGGTTAGGGGCAGAGAGAGAGGGAGACACAGAATCCAAAGCAGGCTCCAGGCTCTGATCTGTCAGCACAGAGCCCAACGCGGGGCTCGAACCCACGAGCTGTGAGATCCTGAGCCAAACTTTGGCTGAGCCAACTTTGACCTGAGCCAAAGTTGGATGCTCAACCGACTGAGCCCCCTCTTTTTTTTTAATGTTTGTTAAAACATTAAAGAGGCGCCCCTCTTTTTTTTAATGTTTGTTTATTTTTGAGAGAGAGAGAGAGTGTGAGTAGGGGAGGGGTAGAGAGAGAGCAGGACAGAAGATCCAAAGCAGGCTCTGTGTGACAGCAGCAAGCCTGATGCAAGGCTCAAACTCATGAACCATGAGATCATGGCCTAAGCCAAGGTCAGGTGCTCAACAGACTGAGCCACCCAGGCACCCCTAGATTCACTCTGTTTTCAAGGAAATACTCTACCAAATGGGTAGGAGAATATAGTCACTTTGCCCTTTATAAATAGAGAAAATAATTTTCATTTACCCTTACATAGGCTGAAATGAGGACTAGAAGGAATATCTGTAGTGATTATTTGGTGAATTGGTTTTGTTTTTTTAATAATTGTATTATCTAAATATTCCCAATGAACATATATATGTTATAATCAGGAAAAAATGCTATTAAAAGAAACAGATATTGGGGACTTGATTTTATATTAAGGTGATGTTACTATAATTTATTCTTTTGGTTTTTTTTTTTTTTTTTTAGTTTCACATTTTTATTTAAATTCCAGTTAACATGCAGTGTAATATTAGTTTCAGGTGTAGAATTTATTGTTTCATCACTTACATACATGCCGTGCTCATCACAATTGCCCTCCTTACTACCCATCACCCATTTAATCCATCCCCCTGCCTTCCTCCCCTTCAGCAACACTCAGTTTGTTCTCTGTTAAGAGTCTGTTTTATGGTTTGCCTCTCTCTTTTTCGCTTCTATGTTCACTTGTTTTGTTTCTTAAATTTCACTTATGAATGATATCATATAGTCTTTGTCTTTCTCTGACTTATTTCACTTAGCATAATACTCTCTAGCTCCATGCATGTCTTTGCAAATGGTAAGAGTTCATTCTTTTTGATAACTGAGTAATATTCCATTGTATATAATATATACCACCTTTTCTTTATCCATTCATCAATCATTGAACACTTGGGCTCTTTCCATAATTTGGTTATTATTGTTGACAAAATGCTGCTATAAACATTGGGGTGCATGTATCCCTTCAAATAAGTATTTTTGTATTTTGGGTAAATACCTTGTAGTGCAATATATACATAAAAATATACGTGTAGGGTACATTTTTAACTTTTTGAGGAACCTCCACACTGTTTTCCAGGGTGGCTGCACCTGTTTTCATTCCCACCAACAGTTCAAGAGAGTTCCCCTTTCTCCACATCCTTGCCAACATCTTGCATTTCCTGTGTTGTTAATTTTAGCCATTCTGACAGATGTGAGATGGTATTTCATTGTGGTTTTGATTTGCATTTCCCTGATGATGAGTTATATTGAGCATCTTTTCATATGTCTGTTAGCCATCTGTATATATGTCTTCTTTGGAAAAATGTCTATTCATGTCTTCTGTCCATTTTTTAACTGGAATGATGTTTTTTGAGTGTTGAGTTATATAAGTTCTTTATAGGTTTTTGATACTAGTCCTTTATCAGATATGTCATTTGTACATATCTTCTCCCATTGCAAAGGCTGCCTTTTACTTTTGTTGATTCTTTCCTTCACTGTGCAGAAACTTTTTATTTTATTCTTTTGAGATCTCTTTTTAAAATCTCTGGTTGTAGGGGTGCCTAGGTGACTTAGTTGGTTAAGCGTCCTACTCTTGACTTCGGCCAGGTCATGATCTCATGGTTCATGGGTTTGAGCCCCTCATCGGGCTCTGCACTGACAGTACAGAGCCTGCTTGGGGTTTTCTCTCTCTCTCTCTCTCTCTCTGCCCACCCCCCACTCTCTCCCTCTCTCTCTCTCAAAAAATGAATATACTAAAAAAAAAATTTATAAAAAAAATCTCTGGTTATTTTATTGTTAAGCATTATATGTACAAGTTCATCACTATGTACTTTTTTCTTCTTCTGGGGAATAAAGAAGAAACATAGCCTTGTTTTTAAAGAGCTTATAATATATTTAGAGAGATAAGCTTAACCTGTATGGAATAGCTATGAACGATAGAAGCAAATGATATATAACCAGGGACTACAGTGTATAGTATGGTGCTGTGGCAGTTAAAAGGAGGAAGAAATCAGAGCATTCTTAAGTTTAAGAAAGGTTATTTGGAAGAGGTAATTTGAGATAAGCTTTGAAGTTTGCTTTTTTTTTTTTTTTTTTTTTTTTTTTTAAGTAGATGAAAATCCCTTCAGACGAGTATAACTTCATAAGCCAGAGTAAGAGGTGAGAATGAACCTGGTGTTTTTTAAGGGAATTCACATACATGCAGGGGAGACATGAAGAAAGTTGTATATATAGAATGGACTGTTTAAGTGGGGAGACCTTGGTAAGTAGGGAGGCCAATTCAGAGACAGTTGGAACAAATCAGACTTGTGGGACTAAATGGAATTAGTGCCATCTTGAAATTGATAGAATTGATGATTAAGTGAATATCAGAAAAAAATAGTGAAGAATGACTAAAGATTATCCTAGAGGTGTGGGAGTATAATGATAGCATGGAAAAATTTGTAGGAGAAAATAATGCATTTTATATTTGATACAGTAGTTCTACATATAATTTGAGATGTCCATTTGTCAGATGCTGTATAGATTTGATTGAATCCCCAAAAAAGGGGAAGTCCTAATCCCCAACACCTCAGAATGTGACATTATTTGGAAATGGTGGCATTGAAGATGTAATTTAGTTAAGATGAAGTCATACTGGAGTAGCATGGGCCCTTAATCCAATATGACTTGTGTCCTTATAAGGAGGAGGAGAGACACTGAGACAGGGACACACAGAAAGAAGATGGCCATGTGGTGACAGAGTCCGATATTGGAGTAATCGGTGTACAAGCTAAAGAACCCCAAGGATTGCCAGCAAATAACAGAGGCTAGAAAAGGCAGGAAAGGATTCTCCTCTACAGGAGTCATAGGAAACATGGCCCTGCGAATACCTTAATTTCAAATTTCTACCCTCCAGGAATGTGAGGCAATAAATTTCTGTTGTTTTAAGCCACCAAGTCTGTGGTACTTTTTTATGGCAGCCACAGGAAACTAATACAAATGCTGATATCATTCTTTGATTTCTCTTCGTAGCCATCAACTTCCCTCAAACTTTCTTTGTTGGAAAAATTTACAAAAATAAAACACAAATAGGCAGTTGGAGTCAAAAGCAGAGAGAGTAGTTTGCTAAATTCTTTTTTTTTTAATTCTCTTATCATCATTCTGAAATGGGATTTTCATACAGACCAAAAATAATCTCATTAGATTGTTCAGTGTTAGCTCTTTGGAGTGTGTGCTCTGAATATGGTTTTAGGGAATAAAGATAGCAGTGTCTTTTCATCTGATCTAGCCATCTAAAATTACATTGCCTATCTTTTCAAGAATATCAGATATCAGAATATAGTGGCAAACTCAGCCATCTGAATTAGGAAGAATATTGGGGTCATGAAGTAAGCAAAGCAAGTATCGGTCACAGAGCATATGAGTAATGGCATGTGTTCAAATGCCTTGAGATCCTGCTGTAATAAAAGGAAATTTAAAAGGTGGGGGGGAGGGGTGAGTAGTAAATGTCTGTGTCACTCTCTCCATAGAGGTCCTGGATAAGAACTGGTATTAATGCTATTGTCTTAACGGACAAATTCAGTATTTTAATTACTGGAATGAGATCAAGGTCATATCTCATTTTAGACACTGTTCCCTTTCTGCTTAATCTGCTTATATGGCTTGGTTTATGGTATATTTGTATATTGTAAGTCTTTCACAGAGACCACCTCTATCTATCTATTAATTATTTAATTATTTAATTATTTATTCATGGCTATTAAGTTTTGGGGACCAGTCAAGTCAGCTACCAAATATTTGACATAATTTGGAAAGTAAGACTGTCTTAAGTGCATATGAACATATGGGTACTTGCAGTGCCCAAGTCACAAATTTTCATTCTTTTTTAAGTGAAAAATGAGGGTCATTGACCTTTGAATATTAGTTCCTTTTCCTAGAACAGGAACCATTTTGTTCCCATGCAAAACTCTCCTTTGAACATATTGGTAAAGAGCAGTCCTTATTTCCCTAAAAAGTTAGTTCTATTATCAACTGTGAAATCTGAGTGACTCTACACTTTTGCTGGTTCAAATGATTTCTAGAATTGCTATCTTGTGGCAATTGAGAGAGAGAGTGAGAGGGAGAGAGAATGAGCGGGGGAGGGGGAGAGAGAGAGAGATAGAGAGAGAGAGAGAGAGAGAGAGAGAGAGAGAGAGAAAGACACAGAATTCAAAGCAGCTTCAGGCTCTGAACTGTCAGCACAGAGCCCGACGTGGGGCTCAAACCCATAGACCATGAGATCATGATCTGAGCTTAAGTTGGACATTCAACCGACTGAGCCACCCAGGCACCCCTAATTTTTAAAAAATGAAGCGTAAAAGTGATTCATGGCTTAGCTGGCTAAGAACATTAGAAATATTTTCCTTAACAAAATAATAATAATAATAATAATAATAATAATAATAAAATTTTTAAAAAAGTTTTTCTTTATGAATTTCTGTACTTCATAGATTGAACCAAATTAAATTACCATTTGTGTAGGTCAAATAGACAATTTCCTATGGTTCAACTTGTTACTTAAATTAGAATAATAGAGTCCATGGCCTATCCTGCCCTAGCTACCTCTTTGTAAGACTATAGCATATGGGCTATAAAATAACAATTTATCCCACTTATACATCTTTTGGCATATGGATTTTCAGGTTTGAAAGGTAGCTTATTTTTAAAATTGAGTGCTTTAATTATATTATAGTTTAAGGTCAATTCAGATTATGAAATGACTGTGCCACAGCTGGTGATAGTATTCCATATGTATAAAAGTCACCTTGAGGTGCCTGTCTGGCTTAGTTCGAGGAACATGCAATTTTTGATCTCATAATCGTTGAGTTCAAACCCCACTTTGGATATAGAGATTACCTAAATATTTAAACTTTAGAAAAAAGTCACCTCTTAGTGATTAAGTAGATATTTGTTTAGTTAAGAGAAACAAAACAAAGATAGAAACTAAAAGTGTTATTAGCTTCATTGTAGAATTAGATTATTAAAATAAAACAGCATTCTGGAAATATGATATTAAATAACTTTATTTGAACAGATACAAAAATTCTTTCTAAGGAAGGAAACTCTGGCTTTTCCTATAAGAACTTAAACAGTTATCACTGCATAAGTGAGTGGTTTTTTAACTACGCAAGACTACATCAGGCTTCAATTTTCATAACAAGACATAGGCTTTTCCTAGTATTTATAACATAGATCCTTGTTTGATCAGCTATGCAGAACACCTGCACAAATGACATTTCTTAGCAAAACTACTCAGAGTTTTTGAAAGGATTAACTGAAAGGATACATTAACCATTCATCCTTCTAGGATAACCCTTATTTTATATCTAATTAGATTAAGTCCCCAGAGACTGGCTGAACCTGGCTCTCTGGATTTCACCACAGTGTGGGGGGTATGGCTTGTGAGAGAAAAAAGGGGTGCTTGGAAGCTGCCCATAGCTTCCTTCCCTGGAGTCACAGGGGGGTTGACAGTGGTAGGGGAGGGGTTGACGAATGGCTTACTTGATGGCCACTTGAAGAATGAGTAGACCCCGAGGATCTGGGAAAGAGGTCAGCCCCCATCCCTTAGTCCCCGGGGTCTCTGCTGCCTGCCCTGGCTGGGCTGGGATCTGGGTGAGAATGCTGCTCTCTCCTGCCTCCTTTCCACTGCCCTCTGGGGATTTGGATTCAGGATTCGCTTCTAGTGTCCAAGACTTTGATAAGAAACTTACAGAGGCGGATGATTACGTACAAATCTTGATAGAACAATTAAAGCTTTAAATTTTTTTAAATGTTTATTTTATTTGAGAGAGAGAGAGAGAGAGAGAGAGAGAGAGAGTGAGAGGTGGGGCAGAGAGCAAGAGGGTGACACAGAATCTGAAACAGGCTCCAGGTTCTGAGCTGTCAGCACAGAACCCGACATGGGGCTCAAACTCGGAATGGCGAGTTCATGACCTGAGCCAAAGTCGGACACTTAACTGACCAAGCCACACAGGTGCCCCTAACAATTAAAGCTTTTTGATGACAAACTTCAAAACTGCAAAGATGGACAGAGAAAGAAAATTGAAACTCTTGAAGAAACAACAAATAGCATGGTGGAATCAGTTAAACACTGCATTGTGTTGCTGAAGATGGTTAAAAGTACTGTCAATCCTGTAGATGCAATATATCAGCCTAGTCCCTTGGAACCTGTGATAAACACAATGCCTACCCAGGCTGTCTTACCTCCAGAACCTGCCCAGTTTTGTAAGTAAGAGCAAAGTCTATCTTCCCTACCAGTTGGACCTGTACTAGCTGCCTTGGGACGTCATCAGACTCCAACACCAAATGGTACAGGCAGTAGGCACTTAGTAGCAGTTTGACTTCTTCAAGCCATATCAACTTGTCTCCAAAGTAATACAGCTTTCAAAGACCCAGTTTATAGCTGTGTTTCTCCTTTCAACTTATCTCTAGATCAATTTCCTTTCTTTCCTATAGTTACTTCTTCCTTCCTTTCATTTATTATTATACTAGGAGTTGGTGAATATGATTCAGTCCCTGACTTCTCTTAGCGTAGTCTAATACAGGGAAGAAGGACTGCAAGGAAAATGTTATTCCAAGCCCCTGTGTAAAATCTTGATGATAAATTCCTTATATAATTTAATGTTAGAAGAAGTTTGTTTTTCTTAGCAAACAGACGTGCTGTTACTAAATAATGAGTATAATAGAAAACTAAAACTAACTTCTTTTTCAAGATTTTTTTTTGAAGTTTATTTATTTTGAGAGAGAGAGAGAGAGAGAGAGAGAGAGAGAGAGAGAGAACACAAGTGGGGAAGGGGCCCAGGGAGGGAGAGAGAGAGAGAGAGAGAGAGAGAGAGAGAGAATCCCAAGCTGGCTCTGCCCTGTCAGTGCAAAGCTCAGCACGGGGCTTGAACCCACGAACTGTGAGATCATGACCTGAGCCTAAATCAAGAGTTGGACTCTTAATGGACTAAGCCACTCAAGCACCCCTAAAGAAATAAATAACTTTGTTACTGATTTAGGTCATTATTTTTCTTATGTAACAGGAAGTTTGGAGGTAACCAGTCCAAAGGCAGGTATAATGGCTTCTATATTTCCACTATGCTATACTTAGCATGACACTCTCATTCTCTTTTTTTGTTACTTCAGACCCAGTATGACTGCTATATTTCCAGGCATTTACTTTCCAGGCAGGAAAGAAGAATAAAAAAAACTCCTTTTTGTTAGGCTTCCTCCTGCACCCTATGAAAAAGGGAAGTTTGCACGAGGGACTTCTTGCTGCATCTCACTGTCTAGAATTGTATTGTATACCTCAGACTATTTTAGTTTTCTAGTCACTATAGTAGCGGAAGGCAAGTATAAGAGGCATTGAGAAATGGGTATTAAGTGACACTGTGAAGTAACAAACGATAAACTATTCAAGACTAATACATTCTAGGCCAATTAATTGGTCTTTGCATTCTAAAAGCAGATGTGCTTTGAATAACATCAGGATCCAAACAAATCCAGTTATTGGTGAATTGATAGCATAAAGAAGCAAAAGGAGTTTATCCTTTTAAACATAGGGAGACAAAATGATTTCAGATAACCATATTTGCTAGAATAAAGAGGTAAAACAGACATACTAGGACCAACTCTAAAAAGTTAGTGACTTTAAGTCTTTATTAAATCTTTCCTTTCAAAATAGCCCTCTAAACATTCTGAATTTCATGACCTGAATGAAGGTAGGTGTTCATCCTTGGATTTTTTTTTTTTTTTAATAGAAGTAAAGCCTGAATGGAAAGAAAGAGAATTTTGTGTAGTAGGATATGATATAGTATGATCTTAAATAGAATTTTAGGTGATTGGTTATATATGGAGGCTTGCTTGATTAATATACGTGATCCTGTTTGATGCATCTATTATGTCACAGGTTGGTACGGTTAGTGTCCCAGGGAGCAAGATTAATATGTAGGATGTTTGCTAGTGACAACTGGTGGGACTTACACCTACGGCGGAAGGGAAGACTCAGAACTGGGCCACAGGAGACATAGGGCTTTGATGCAGTCAGAACAAAGGCCTCAGCCAATGCCATGGGAAGGTTATTCAGAGCTGTTCCAAGTTGAAGTAAGGAGGCTAGGTCTTTGTACTCTTTCATTCACCACTCATATATAGACAGCTGTCCCCAGTAGAGGGTGTGATCTGGAGAAAATTGATGTATACAACAGAGTAATTCCCAGAGAGGACTGACAGCTTAGGGCTGACAGCATTTGGGAAATAAATTCTTCACATCTTCAATTCACCATTGTGACTGTGAGAACATCAGATTTAATTTATAAATTTTAGTTTTACATTATAGTTTTTAGGGACATTACCCACAATAAGTACAATATCTTTTGATATATGTTCTCATTTAAGGATTTGGAGTTGGACTATTAAAGGTGACTTATTCCAATTCAAGATAAAAAGGGCTTTTTTTTTTAATGATTAATAGGGAAGCTTCACCTGAGTCTTCCCCATTGCCATAAATATTAATTATGTTAAATCACTTACTTGTAATATTCTGTACATGCTGAATACTAAGTAAGAACAGTGAATTATTCGTTTTTTTTAGCTTTTAATTCACTTTATCATGGAAATATTCATTTTAGTATAGCTCCATGATTATCTTTCTTTTTTTGAGTTTATTTATTTTGAGAGAGAGAGCATAAGCAGGGGAGGGACAAGAGAGAGGGAGAGAGAGATAATCCCAAGCAGGCTCTGTGCTATCTGCCCAGATCCCAGTGTGGGGCTTGAACTCATGAGCTGTGAGATCATGACCTGAGCCAAAATCAAGAGTGGACCCTTTACTAACTGAGCCACCCAGGTGCCCCATCCATGATTATCTTTTTAAATTTTTTAAAAAATTTATTATTAATGTGTATTTCTTTTTTTTTTTTATTGACATGTAGTTAACATATGATGCTATTATTAGTTTCAAGTGTAAAACACAGTGATTGGCCAATTGTATCCATTACACCTTGAATATATATATATATATATTCAAGTTATTTAACATATAGTATAGTCTTGGCTTTAGGAGTAGAACTCAGTGATTCATCTCTTACATATGACACCCATTGTTCTTCCTGAAAAGTGACCTCCTTAATGGCCATTACCCATTCAGCTCACCACCACCCCTGAGAGTTGCTCACCTATCACTGAGCAACTCTCAGGTTGTTCTCTGTATTTTAGAGTCTCTTATGGTTTGCTTCCCTCTCTGTTTTTTTTTCTTATTTTTCCTTCCCTTCCTTTATGTTCATCTGTTGAGTTGTTCAAATTCCACATCTGAGTGAGATAGTAGCCATTCTGGTTGGTATGAGGTGGTATCTCACTGTGGTTTTGATTTGTATTTCCCTGTGATCAGTGATGTTGAGGATTTTTTTATGGGTCTGTTGGACATCTATATGTCCTTCTTGGAAAAATGTGTATTGAGGTCCTCTCCCCATTTTTAAATCAGATTATTTGTTGTTTTGGTATTAAATTGTTTAAGTTCTTTGTGTACTTTGGGTATTAACCTCTTATTGGATATTTAATTTGCAAGTTTATTTTCCGATTCAGTCCGTTTCTTATTTTTTTGTCAATGGTTTCCTTTGCTGTGCCAAAGTTTTTCAGTTTGATATAGTCCTAATCATTTATTTTTGCTTTTGTTTCCTTTGCCTGAGGAAATATATCCATAAATATATTGCTAAGGATAGTGTCCAAGAGATTACTGCCTATGTTTTCTTTTAGGAGTTTTATGGCCTCAGGTCTCACATTTAGGTCTTGAATCTACTTTGAGTTTATTTTTGCGTTTGATGTAAGAAAGTGGTCCAGTTTCATTCATTTGCACATAGCTCTCCAGTTTTGCTAATACCATTTTTTGAAGAGACTGTTTTTTCCCATTGCATATTCTTGCCTCCATTATCGTAAGTTAATTCCTCTGAATGTGAGTTTATTTCTTGCGCTCTCTCCTATTTCTTTGATCTTTGTGTCTGTTTTGGTGCCAGTTCCATACTGTTTTGATTACTGTAGCTTTGTCTTATATCTTGAAATTTGGGACTGTGATGGCTCTAGCTTTGTTCTTTTTCCAGATTGTTTTCACTATTCAAGGTCTTTTGTGGTTCCATACAAAGTGGTATTATTTGTTCTAGTTCTATGAAAAATGCTATTGTTGTTCTGATAGGAATTGCATTGAATCTGTAGATGGGTTTGAGTAGTATGGATATTTTAATGATATTAATTCTTCCACTCTATGAGCATGGTATATCTTTCCATTTGTTTCTGTTGTCTTCAGTTTCTTTTGTTATTTTCTTATAGTTTTCAGAGTACAGGTTTTTCACTTCCTTGGTTAAATTTATTACTAGATATTTTATTCTTTCTGATGCTGTTGTAAATGAGACTGTTTTCTTAATTTCTCCTTCTGCTACTTCATTATTACCATGTAGAAAAGCACTCAATTTCTGTATATTTTTTATCCTGCAACTTTAGTGAATTCCTTTATTGGTTCTAATAGTTTTTTTGGTGGAATCTTTAGAACTAATGCTCTCATGTACATGATTATCTTTATAATATTTTGAAGGATTCTGATGCCACACATTAGTTTCCTTTCCCTTGTCCTGCCTGCCTCTTATATTAATTGGCCTATATTAAAAGCACCCCCCCCCCCACCTTCTTTTTCTTGGACTGGAAGCGTAGGAAGGAGAGAATCTGTCTTGGTTGTTATCCATGCCTTCCTTGCCTTTTGGATAGACTTCTATAATTATTTTCTTTCCTCTTTTTTTTACCCTGAAAGTTATCCAGAAGCAACAGTATTTAAAGAATAGAGTTGCTCTACTACTGGACATGGTAGGGGGTCTGGGGGTAGGAGCTATCCTCTAGAATTTGTATTGACTGCAATAACAGCAGTCAGATGGTTTGAATTTAGATTTTACTGATTTAACACTTAGAATAATCTGCACTTTAAATCCGTGAGCAGTTTGTGAGAATATGGGATCATTAAGGTGAAACGTTTAGGAGCATGGATTGTGATGAAAGTAGACTATAATGGACACACTAGTTATATGTGAGTCTCACATATCTTCTATAGCAGAGAGTTTCACACATTTTACATAGCAGAGTTATAGTTTTTGGAGTGTAAATCCACAAGGCCAAAAAAATCAGTAGTGGTTGAAGTATTTTTCTCAGCTGACAGAGTGTTGTGACTAACTTCTTGGTTCATGTACTCTTGGTCTGGATCACTGGTAGATTTTGGTAGAATTTTTATATTAAGCATTTTCTACTTCCCTCTTTCCCCTCCTTTTTGGTGATTTTTAAGACATATTCAGAGTGAAAAGGATAGAGATGGTACTTTTATAAGGCCTACCAAACTTTTTACAATTAGCAAGCTCATTGATGTAGGGTTCTCAGCATAATAATCCTCATTTCTACTTGTTATGTAACCCTAAATGTTTTGTATCCCTTTGTCCCTTAGGAGATTGCATTTACCAGGTTCGCTGCGTTCTTTTCAGGTTAGTTTTAGAAGCAAGTTTATCTGAGATCTGACGAAATGATCAGGTTTAAACCTGGAACAAATGGTTTTTTGTTTTTTAAGTTTGGTTGATCACTTTGTGCCTATGGCATCAAAAGTAATGTTTTGGGTTTTATTCAATAACTATAAATACAAAAACAGAACCAGAAATGTATCTGCTAGCAATTGATTATATAGGAATGCTCATTCCCTGAAACTGTAGGTGTATTGTATTAAATCTCTAAACTGCTAAAAAGTCTGTACATAAATGAAACAACAGGCAAAGACACTGTTATGTGTTATAATCTAATAATCTTTATTTTACCTTATAGAAAAAAATTACATTGCATGCCTCTCTAATTCATATCTGAGCTAATATTATATTTAAAAAACCCATTTAAAAAAAGACAGCCTAAATATGGTCCTTTAAACAAATGGACCCTTAGAAATTCTGTTCCAGATAATTTATTTAGTATTTATTGCTGTGTTCAGTTGATATTGAAAAGACTTCTCCATTAAAAATTTACCTATTTGCAAATTAATGTTTGCATACTGGGTTTCAGCTTAACGTTTATTTATTTTTGAGACAGAGAGAGACAGAGCATGAACAGGGGAGGGTCAGAGAGAGGAGACACAGAATCTGAAACAGGCTCCAGGCTCTGAGCTGTCAGCACAGAGCCCTACGTGGGGCTCGAACTCACGGACCGCAAAATCATGACCTGAGCCAAAGTCGGCCACTTACCCAACTGAGCCACCTAGGCGCCCCTGGTTTCAGCTTATAGAGCACTTTGGAATGTTTTCTGGTAATTATCACAATAACTATGAAATGTTTAAGGCAGTTATATTATTGTCCCTAATCTGTAGATGAGTGATCTGATGCATATAATTAATAAATGGTAGATCTCCTCACCCCTGTGAGTGATTTTTCTAGTCCATTATGGTATGTATATACCATGGATGGTCAGTGTTTTTATTTCAACAGAAGTTAAGCAGAATTCTCTGTCTCTGCCTTCAGCAAGCAAAATCCCTTTTTAAAAGGCAGGAATAGGTGTTGAAGGTTAGTTATGAGAGTGCAGATCTTTATCAGGCTGGTAAGAACTGTAAGTTGGTAAGGTGATCTGATCTGGGCAGCATGTATCTACAATAAGTAGACTATATCAAAATAAGTCCAGATTTCATAAGCAGGAACTTAACAAGGGAGCAAGAAAGCTTTACTGATGATGGCAATCCCAGGGCTAAATTTCAAAACTCCAGGGAGCATACCCTCATTGTATTCTCTGTGAATGTTATCCTCTGGAGTTTTGCAACATGGCGGTACCTCATAATATATTAAGAATACTAAAAGAGAGCAGTTATTGAGTGAACAATCTCTGAAGACTGAGGCCTTTTATTCTGGCTAACTCTGATAATCAGTAAGTCATTTTCCCAGACAGAATCTTTTGGTCTTAAAAGGCTGAGGTCAACTCTCACAGCTGCAGTTTCTCGAGGGAAAAATTGTCCTTATACTTAGCCAAGAGCCTTTCACATCAATATTTGAAGAGTGAGAACCATATCCTGCAGTCAAATGGAGGATGTCTATGCCCCTTAACAAACACAGAGAGATTGGCTTTTAGATGGTGAACTGTGTTTGGCAAGAGGACAGGAGTTCAGAACACCAGACTCCTTATCATATCTTCATGTGATTTCTGCACTTCAGTTTTTCTAAATTCAAAATACACTGTGAAGGTAGCTCACAGTTGGCTCTGAAAATTTCCAGTTATGGCTTAGATCAAGTTGAAATATCCTGGGATGATTTTTAAATGATTCATAGGTACAAGCTTTTCACAATGTTAACATTTCTATTTGACACAGAAAATCATTCTTTCTGAAGTTGATGATTTATTTTGATTTGAAATTACAAATCCCAAAGATAATTTTCTTACCATGAACATTGTATTGTTTGGCAGGTGGCTTTCCCTAAAGATTACTTAAAAGTCTCTTATCCTTAATTGAATATGTTACAGCATGGAAGTCCACTAAGCAATGCTTCCAAAATTTATTTGCATTTTGTGGATTATGTTTAAACCCCTTTTAGATTTGATGAAAGGAGTCAATAATATTAAAATAAGCTCAAATGCATTTTCAAGATGTTGAAACACTCATTGCCAAAGAGAAGAGCAAGTATTGGTCTGAAATGAAATAAGAATAAACTTTCTATTTTATAGCAGAAAGTATCATTTTGGGGGAAAATCTGAGAATTTTAAATGTTCACACTAGTGCTAAAATTTTCGTTTACTTTGCTAATGCTAACTTTAAAACTTTCCAAAATAGCATTATTTGCAGTCTAGGCATAAGGGATATATAATTTTCCTAGCATGAAAGAATTTGTGCTGATGAACACTGAGTAATGTATAGATTTGTTGAATCACTATAGATTGTATACCTGAAACTAATATAACACAATATGCTAACTATACTGAAATTAAAATTAAAAACCTAAAAAAGAAGAGTTTGGAGCTCTTGTTACAACCTGTTGGCCATAGCTTAAACTATATTAGTATCTTATATTGACTTAAACGTACAAAAATAGACAAACCAGCATTTGAAGCAGCTTATGTTTAAATTATATTAGTAATGTACTATAGTATTCTGTTTTTTTTCCAAAAAGATGGAGTATTAGGTATTTTATTTACATGAGAATTGTACTGTTTTAATCCATGTTTTAGTATGCATTCACAGTACTAGACTATAATTAGTATTTAATACGAAAATTACTTTGAATATAATTTAATATATGATGAATCAGAAATTCTGGCAGGCTCCCGCTTTGACTTGGGGACATCTTTATGAAATCCAGATTATACCATACCATGGAAAGATGCTGGTTGTTTTAAACCTTTTGAATTTTGGATAAGCTGGGGTTTGTTATGTATTCCTTCTACATTCTTTGATGCCAAATTTACAGAAAAAAAAATTTTATACAGAGATATTTAAAAGCTTCCTTTTAAAAAAAGCTTCTCTACTGAAATAGGATAGCTTTATTTGGTTTTAAAATCACATTCATAAGTGACTTCTGTCCTGGAGTTAAAAATGTAGACTGAGTTCTATTTGTCTCTCCCCCCACTGAAGGCAAAAATCTCTTCTGAAGTCAGTGAAAGGTTAGCAAGAGAGAAGAGAAATTGTGATTGGAAGAATTGAGCCTAGTAATTCCTGCTATTATGGCAACTGTCATCTGAAACATAGGGAGTACTCTTCAAGCTCCATTTTTCATTGTTGAGTTAATACACTAAGTATTTATAGAATATGATTTTGAGCCATGTTTACTTTTCTAGATTTATAATTTGGTTTTTAAGGAAACAGTCTCAGAATAGTACTTAGCCTTGGGTAATTTTTTCTGGAAGACAAATAATATTCCTTGAGAGAATTCTCCCTGGGTTAAAAAAAAAATGAAATTAAGTTATTTTATTAATTTTGATTGGTTAATTTATTAAGTTCAGTAAGTACTTTTTTGTTTCTTTGGAATATTTCATCTGGCTCTCCTGGTAATGCCATGAAGTTGCGAGCCAGTGTGGGAAGATTATGGCACAGTGAGGTGACATGCCAAAGAGACTATAATTAGTTACTGGTGGCAGCAGGACTAGAACTCAGATCTGACACACTTGCTTCATGTTGTCTTCATTGATTTCTGTTGATCACTATGCAGCCAAAGTTTTTAACATGAGAAAAATGAAATCTTCCAAAAATCGACCAGAATGATTCCTTCAGATACACTAGCATTACATTATACAAAGCAGGGTATTTTTTTGTTTGTTTGTTTGACTGATGAATACAAAATTACCATGGTAAAAATCATTTTTACTCCACAAGATAGAGAATACAAGTAAGGTGATGCATTGGGTTAAGGCACCAATTTCTAGTCCAACTGACTTAGATCTTTATCCTGGCATGAATTTGGTGGCACCTCCTAGTCCCTCATGGACTTTTTTCCACATCAGACAAAACCACTGAATGGTTTTGTGCAGAGTCTGGCAGGGTTGTTAGTTGCAGTGGTGTAGAAACGGAAACAATTTGGGAGTTGTAGGTTGAAACTGAGGTGCCTGGTTCTATGAAGTGGTATTGGTACTGAACTTTGAGTACCAAATTTATGTATATATTTAAAACAATTTTTTTTAAGGTGGATGGTAGTAGCTATTTGAGTGTCTTTGGAATACTGAGACATTCAGCATAATTGTACATCTTATAAAGAGGAATTTTGGAGTAGGATGGGTTGTAAATCCACTGCAAATTTAGAATCCAAACAAAACTCATTTCATGTTTGTATAAACTATTTTAAGCCATCTTGTTCTTACTAACATTTTTTTTTTCCCTCTAACCCGTAGTCTTTGTTTTTAAGGCTGGCTTCCCCTCTTTCACTAAGAGATATGTATTCATGGGTCAGCTGAATCACTTCTAGATGGTCCCAAAAGAGATTGTTTCCATTCCATTTTGTTGAATATATTATAATCTTCTGCAAATCATCACTGAGGATCCACAGAATTCACTAAATTCTTAGAAGAGCTTACATGGTAGAGAGAAGATATGGTCAACACCTAGCAAAAGGGGCATTAAACCAGCATAATAAACACTTTAAAAATATGTCTTATAAAAGGGATACAGTATTAAGGGTATATCTTCAGCAATTTTTATATATTAAATAGGTAAATTTGGAATTGTTTTGAGTGAGAGGTCCTACTCTGAACTCTAATGGCATTCACTATCTTTCTTAGGTCTCTGGATTAAAGGACTAAATCACAGTGCTTTGTAATGGTGAACTCTCAGTATATGAATAAAATAAGGAAACTGGTTCTGAATTAGAAATACAATATTGCCTTAAATCTGCAATTTCATTAATTTTTTTAGAAAGTCATCTTATCTAATTTCTGCTCAAGTAATTGTAATGCATGGAGTAGTTTTATACATAGTTTTGAATGCAGTAAATTCCATGAATGATGCTTTTATTTATTTTTTTTGACATTCTCCTCCTTTACCTTCACCTGTCCCGCACTCCATAGCAGACTCTATGCCAAACCTAGTTAGTGAGTCCCAATCTGCAGTGCAGACTGTTTCATTAAAAATCTTAGCACTCCTGAAGAGTATGTGATATCTTCATTTCTAATAAAAGCTAAATAGAGGCACCTGGATGGCTCAGTCGGTAGAGCATGTGACTCTTCTTCATTTTGGGGTTGTGAGTTCAAGCCCCATTATGGCTGTAGAGCTTTCTTAAAAAAGTATAAAGCTAAATAAAAGTGAGTTGAGACATAGAAGGAAACAAAGATAGAAAGCTGAACACCTTCAATGTTCATTCTCCAAAGCACACAATTTTAACATACCCTAAAACTTCAGGGAACAGCTGCATCAATATTTGGTTCGAACTTAAAATCCCAAATAAATTCCCCCTTCCCAGCAAGATAGAGTTTGAGCAAAGTGATAAATGTTATTATGGTGTTATTGGCTTGAATGAATTGGAAGAGACTTACACAGAGGGTATCCTTGGAAGGGATAAAAATGCATATAAATAAAAGATATTAAATGCTAAACAAGAAAGGTGCAAAATATTGTCCCTACAATAAGAACCTAGTCAGCTACTCTCTGGGTCTGGAAGGTGGAGTCTTATTGTTTGGTTGTTCTTTTCATACTGTGTGCCTTCCATTCTTAGGGAATATGCTTTTGAAATAAACGAGGGGGAAAGAAGAGCAGTCCTCATTTGACATAATCATAGAGAGGTTCAATGACACACCACAACCAAGAGCAAGATGAGATCTCCTGTTTGCTGAGATCAGGGCTCTTTTGAAGGAGAGCAAGCTGGTTAGCAAGAAGTCAATAGAAATGTCTTATTTTCAATATAGAATACTTGCAACAGAGGATATTTCAGTGGATTATTATTACAAGTGTCTGTGTCTTGCTCTGCATTTGTGTGTGTGTCTGTGTGATTCCTTGTATTTTTCTGGCAGTGAAGTGTGCAAAATAAATATCATTTTAATGAGTTGGATGTATGAAATAAATTGACAAAACCTTCAAATGGTGTGATTTTTTAAAAAGTGTGTGTGCTGTTGGGACAAGCACGAAGTGGTATAAGTTTTTACTCCTTTAAATGTAAGATAAAAATATGTCTACTAAAAGTAGGGGCCATGGTACTAAGAAAAAAAACTCCCCTTCACATAAATGGTTTTTTAGCCTCGTTTTATTGTGTACGTGTGTGTTTGTGTTTGTGTTTGAGCTAGGGGTGAGGAATTAGGAGATAAAAGAAGCACTTTGTAAAATAAACAGAATGAAAATATATAATCCAAGTTTATGACAGCAATTATAGATTCTAGACATATTTTCTTAAATAATATTATACCTGAAGAGTGTGTATTATTAACTTTATTATACATGTTCCTAGTCCTAATGTAATATTGGCACAAACTCCAAAAATTTAGTCAAAATGAAATTGGTAATGCTAATGAAATTAAAACTGCATCTTGGCCATGCTTTAGAGATAGTGTTTGAATTCCCTCATTTATTCTTTGTTTTACTTTCCCTCATTTATTCTTTGTTTTACTATTTGCTAGGGCAGAGTAAGTCTAATTCTGTTTGTCTGATGTCTTATTTCTTAAGTGGTCACTATTTTGAAATCTACGTGTCTAAATGCCATGACAGGCTAAGGTGGATTTAGAGAAGGTATTTGATTTGAGTGAGAAGAAGACTATTTATACTTTGGTCACTTTTTTTTCTTGGTTCACCCAGATGTCGGTGTCACAGTTAAAATTCCCTTTTACTATAATAATTCTTTGGTAAGAGTAAAATCATGTCCTATATACCATAGGAACTGAGTGAGTTGATAATGAAATTTGAAACCCTAAGTGAAGATAAATTTTTTAACTGTTTCATTATTTGGAGGGCCATTCTGAATTTGAGAATCTTGCTCTTTGTGTCTAAAAAAAACAAAAAACAAAAAAACAAGAAAACCCTCTAACTTGGATTATTGCCTTGTCTTTGCATAGTTTTAGCATATCATTGTCATCATGTCTTTTAACTATTCATACAATGATTCATTTTCACATTATATTCATGTTGATGTTCACATCATTATGGGACTATTTTGTGACAGAACATCTCCACATCACATTGCTACACACCTTTGGATAAATCCCCAAGAGGGGCCATCAGGACTTCTGCTCAAAAATTTTTTTAGCCTTGGAAATAATGTAAGTGGTAAGGAACAAGAGAAATAAATTAGGAGATATACTAGATTTGGCCAAAAAACAGCAAGAGCACTTTGGGGATTTCAAATTTGATTTATAGCCAGTCTAATAAAAAAAATAAGTTGACTACTTTTACAGTGCTCAGGAAACAAAAAGAATGATTTTTTTCTGGAAGAAAGGATGAGAATTCTGTAAATTGGCAGATGGAGAAAATTTACCAGCCAAATAGGCCTTCATACTTGCCACAAAATCTTTCCTGACACTTCATTTATCTTAAGCTACATTAGGGCTAGTAAGTTTTTAGGTTGGCAAGCTCCAAGGAAACCTTACTGAAGATTCAGAATAAATTGCAAGGTAGTTTCTAGTTTGGTATTAGCTACATTATAATACTACAAATATCATCTTTCAGTGTCTGCTTTGTGAATTAAATTAAGTGAGAATCTACACAAAGTAGGATATTGCTAACTGCTTTATAATCTTTAATGAAAGTTACTGTTATTTCTAAATTATGCAATTTACTGATGTAAAATTTGGAATTTGCAATTAAGTTTTAATAAAGAGATGAAATAAAAAGAAACTACTAGTATCATCAAACATGATTGGAAAGACCAATTTCCATTAATCACTGAATGAGACCAACCTAATCAATGAGTTTATACCTATTTATTCTCTTTAACAAAAGCAACAATAATTGAAATATCAATAATATTTATTAAGCACTATTGTGCTATTATGCACAATGTATATGCAGTACCCAAGTTTATCCACAAACCAACTAGGAACTGTAGTTACTATTTTTCCCCAGTCCCCTGTCAGCTCAGAGCTGGATGTGGGGCTCAAACTCACAAACCATGAGATTATGACGTGAGCCAAAACCAAGAGTCAGGGACTTAACCAACTGAGCCACCCAGGGAGACAGAGAGTCCCAAACAGGCTCCACAGTGTCAATGCAGAGCCCAACATGGGGCTCAAACACATACTGAGATCATGACCTGAGCCGAAATCAAGAGTCAGTCACTTAACCAGCTGAGCCATCCAGGCACCCCTCACAGTTTTTTATCGGAGGACATTTACACCTTTTCCAAATGTGAATCACTGGCAGATATCAGAGTCATTTTATTTAGGAATTACAAAATAGTGAGAGTTCATGTTTACCCAAAATTCAATAGTAATTCAGGACTAGAGACAAGAAACTTCAAATTTTCTGCCTTCCAAAAGTAAAAATTTTCAGTGTGTCACTTTTAACAAATGATAAGGGCACTAGACTGTTTTTCAAAATTGGTGAGTTAAAATCTCACCCTGTTTACTAGCCATTTGGCCTTTGGTAAATTATTTGACTTCTGTAAATCCCAGTTTGCTCAATCATAGAATGAAAGTAATACCTCTTTGCTTTCTACACTGTGACGGTTGTTGTGAAATGGAAAGAGAAAATTCCTATGGGAACTATTAACCCTTTGCACAAATATCATATTATTTCAAGTCATTTCCTTAATACTAACAATATTTCAGGCCAGCACATATCTTGTAGGCAACAACATAATGTTAAGCTTGTTATTACTATGGCACTGATTATGGAATGCAGGAATATACTAATAAGGTAAGTTTCATTCATTCTTATGAAGGTATGGGGAAGAATTCTTAGGTAGAAATAAACCTTGCATGTTTGGGGAAGAATGTAGGTTGGTATGTATAGTTAATATGAGTGCGAGGAAACATAGTTCTGAGAGGCAGGGACAGATCATTTAGAATCATATAGGCTAAGATGAGTAGGTTGAATTTTTTGTGAGTGCAATGTTACCATTATGCTTATTTGAAATACAGTATTCTTCAAATGAGGGTGACAGTTTTACTCTACTTTTTAATTAGAAGAAGAATCAAGATAGGAGATCTTAAGTTTCATATATACACAAGTGGATTATGAGAGAATGGCAATTATATATATGCCTGGGGGCTCTTGCCCAGTTTTTAGGCTAAAAAAACCATTCATGGCTCTCTGTGATTATTAAATACTATCATATTAAAATTTATTTGTATTTTTCATCACCTAATATATTCTGAATTTCTTTTGACCATGGACTGTGTTTTAATCAACCTTGTATAGAAAAGGATTTTTTTTTTTTTTTGTAGTTTGTAAATTCCAGTATAGTTAACACACAGTGTTATATTAGTTTCAGGTATACAATATAGTGATTCAGCAATTCTGTAAATTATGTAGTGCTCATCATGGTAAGTGTATATAACAGGATTTTTTTGTTAATTTTTTAACACTAAAATAGTATGTTATTATGGTAATGAAGAATAGTCTCTTGCCACATCCTTTCCCTGATGTTACTTCTAGGAGTTAGTACTCGATCTCTAAATAATATGATTTTACCACAACTTTCTGATTTGTTAATTTTAGACATTCTCTTTTATTTATTTCTCTTACAGGTAATAATTTTACTGATTTAAGCCACTGATTTTAATTTTACTGATAAAACCACTATTTTAGGGGTGCCTCGGTGGCTCAGTTCTTGAGTTCTTGAGTTCAAGCCCTGCATTGGGCCCCGTGCTGACAGCTCAGAGCCTGGAGCCCACTTCGGATTCTGTGTCTCCCTCTCTCTCTCTGCCTTTCCCCGACTCATTTTCTGTCTCTCTCTCAAAAATAAACATAAATTTAAAAAAAAAACCCACTATTTTAAATCAATAAAAATACTGATTTAAGTAGGCTCATCTTCCTAATACATTTAATCATTTTTAATTCCTCTTTTGTTTACCATTTTAATTTAAAAATTTTTTAATGTTTATTTATTTTTGACAGAGAGAGAGAGAGACAGAGCATGAGCGGGGGAGGGGCAGAGAGAGAGGGAGACACAGAATCCGAAGCAGGCTCCAGGCTCTGAGCTGTCAGCACAGAGCCCAAGGCTGGGCTTGAACTCACAGACCGCGAGATCATGACCTGAGCCGAAGTCGGATGCTCAACCGACTGAGTCACCCAGGCACCCCTACCATTTTAATTTTAAACAGTAAATTAACTTCGTTTCTTGTTTTATCACTTACAAATGCCTTTTATTTCTGTAATTTGTAGAGAACAGTGTTAGTGCTCACCAGGTATTTTTACAGGTTTGGAACAGCTTTGTTCAGACAGAACATAGAACACCATGATTTCTTCATGGCAGTTAAGTAGTGGTCCTTGTCTTCCATCTCTTAAGTGCATTTTCTCTCAATCTATGTATAATATGTAATTCATGTTTCTGTGATAGCAATAGATGATTTCATGGATTTTACCTGGCTACCTGTGCTTCCATGTTAGTAAATTGTTTAAATATCTTAGCTCCTATGCAGTAGACACAAGATCGGTTTACATTTTTATTTTATCATTTTATTTTATCTGGCATAGCTCCACATGTACTAAGTTCATTACAAAAGTGCTTTTTAAAAAAATATTTATCAGTAAACTTCTGCAAGAGAAACTGATCCGCATATTGTGAAATTTTAAATTTTAAAGTCTCTGAGACTTTATGAAGTTATGAAAGCATTTTGGTTTTTCACACCTTATATCATCTAGTCCCTAAGGCAGTTAGTGTTGGGCTGGGACCTGAAGGTGAGGAGCTAATGTAACAAGGCCTATGCAAGCACAGTTTTTTCAGACGATGATGAGTTCTGGCACTCAAGTTTTTCAAAAACTTAAGTAAGTCCCTCTTGTAAACAGATAATGATTAGGTGTTGTAATATTCTTTCCTTCAAAGTTTATTTATTTATTTTGAGAGAGAGAGAGTGGGGCGGGGTGCAGAGAGAGGGAGAGAGAGAATACCAAGCAGGCTCAGCACTGTCAGCACAGAGCAGGACATGGGGCTTGAATTCACATACTCTGAGATCATGACCTGAGCTGAAATCAAGAGATGGACACTTAACCAACTGAGCCACCCAGGCCCCTCAGATGTTGTAATATTCTTAATAAATTTTTGGCAATTCCAGTTAGAGAGAAATGGAGTAAGAGGAATCAATGCCTTGTATCACTGTAGATAGTAGTGTTAGACTAAATTTAACAAATTGAAATACTGAATAGAAAGTAGGATAATGAAATGTAGCTGGGGACAAATATAAAGCATTATGGTTGGAGAGAAAAAATAGTATATAATCCAGAGGACGGATAACTATGTTTAAGTAGAGTTGGAAACCCCCTTAATAGTAAAGGAATAACAAGATTGGTATGAGTTAACAATGTAGTGTTGTGGTGAAAGCAAACACAACACAAGGTCACATAAATAAGAATTAAGAGTGCAGGAAACTTGAGGTTATTTTCCCCTGTAGTACTTGCTGCTGGTCAGGCCCTTGTGAGAGCATTGTTTCTAGTTCTGGGCTCTACCACTAAGGAAGGACGTGGAGAACTTGGAAAAAGTTCAGAGAAGGACCACAAAGATGATTAAAGGGTTGAAAGAAACCTAAAAGAAAAATTCTTAAGTAGCAGGGATTATTATTCCAGAGAAGAGAAGATTTAGAGGTATTTAACTTATGCATAAAGGATGGAGACCAGATGTTCTCAATCTTCAGTGAAGGTCAAACAAAAAGAAATCAATTGAACCTGCAGCATGAAGGATTCGGATTAAATATGAGCTGAGGTTTACATTTAGAAAGTTAGAATAAGTGGCTATGGGACATGTGAAATTTTTGTAACATTGTATATCCTCACTGATAATATCAAACTGCTCACAAGGCATTTGAACTATTTATTGTTCCAATAGCTCATTAGGTAAACGTGCCTTTTTTTTTCATTCTTTTTTTTTTTTTCTGACTGAGAAATTCTGACTTAGGATTAGTACTTATGGCAAATGTGTCTAGGTGATTTCACAGAGGTAATGTAATTTGAGTTATACTCAGTTCCTGTTAATAAGACAGTGTTTGATGTTTCATTAAATCAGAAGGATACTCAATGTGACCTCTTTCTTGTAACTACACTTAGAAGAGACATGACAGTTGTTGCTTATTAATTGGTTTGATGGTAAATATCAATAAAAAAAAGAAATGATCACATTAAACATATTATTCTATGTACAAGTGGTAAAGTACTGTGGTGATGTTTTTTTTTTTTTTCTAAAAGTAGCCCTTTCATATGCTTTTTAAAAATGCAGCCAAGCTTTCCAAATCAATATTGTTAAATAGTTTTCCTGACCATAAATAAAAATTATTTATCTTTGCAAATTGAGTACCAAACTACTGCCTAACAGAACTAGATATTGGTTGCTTGTGGCTAGATTTAAAGACTCTTACAATAGAAAATTTTTTCTTCCTATTGAGCAATGCTTTGCATGTGTATTATGCTTTTCCTTTTTTGCTTTAAATAGCTTCTTTGGTTTTGAGGTTTTTGAGGAAGAAGACAAAATAAGCTGTGTACTTTTTTTTGAGGCAAAGAGCTGTTGTGGTCTACAGTGTTCTATAACACTAAAAAGATGCTATAGTAAAAAAATCAGAAAGAAAAAAATTTAGATGTGTTAAATGGTATAAAGTTATTTGTATAAACTGGCCTTGTATTATAAATAATATAAAATGGACTGATCAATTTTTCATTGTTTATAAGGCATTTCCATTATATGTTGATGTCAAATATAATTTTTTTCTCAATCCTAGAGAAAGTTGTATTTTTATAGGGATGTAGTTTGTTTTCTAAACAAAGAGCAACCTGTTATTTTATTTTTTAGGAAACAACTTTTTTATTCAAAACTTTTATCCATTTTGTTTTAGGTGCTGTAATGGCTGTAAATATTTTAATGTTAAAAATATATGGCATGTAGGGTCCCTGGGTGGCTCAGTTGGTTAAGTGTTCAATTCTTGGTTTTAGCTCAGGTCGTGATCTCACAGTTCATGGATTCAAGCCCCACCTTGGGCTCTGCACTGGCAGTGCAGAGCCTGCTTGGGATTCTCTCTCTCTCTCTCTCTCTCTCTCTCTCTCTCTCTCTGCCTTTCTCTGCGCCCCCCCCCAAACTGTCCATGTCTCTTGAAATAAATAAATTTAAAACCTTTAAAAAAATATATAGTACGTTTTTTTCATAGAGCTACAATGGAATATTAGGATTCTTGTTATTTACTCCCTAAAGAAGACAATATATCTTTCAGGGTGGTATTTATTAATTAGATAAATTTAGTATACTCTGGAACTTTGATTAATCAGCCCATTTTATATTATTTACAATATAAGGCCTATTTATAGAAATAACTTTACATCTTTTACTATATCTGGAATGATGTTCAAAATACATTGGTAATTAAAAGGCAGCATTTCAAAATATAATATATTACTTTGGTGAATGTGTAAAAATGTAGTAACAGTGTATTCATTGTAAATAAATATATCACACCTTAGTGACAAGACAGAGAGAAAGTTACTTAATTAATCAAAAGATGGAGAGTTGTCTGGGAGGCTTTCAGTTAAGTGTCTGATTCTTGATTTTGGTTCAGGTCATGATCATGCAGTTCGTGGGTTCAAGCCTTGTGTCAGGCTCTGTGCTAACAGTGTGGAGCCTGCTTGGGATTCTCTTCATCCCTCTCTCTGCCCCTCCCTGGTTTGTGAGCATGTGCTCTTACTCTCTCTCTCTCTCTCAAAATAAAAAAATAAGCATTAAAAAAAAAAGATGGAAAAGTATTGAGATAATAATGAGAAATGGCCTAGAGGACAATTATGATAATCTGTTGAATTGAGACTGTTCATGATTAGAAAGGAGTGAAAATCCTGTATTGGTAGATTTTTATAATTTAGATATGGAAATTTCAATCTTGTCAGGTAGATCAGTATTTTGTAATGATTTCGGGACAATTTTGGAAGAGCACATGGTGTTTCTAGCTAATTATCTCTGTGCTTCCCAATAGAAATACCCTATTAGAATGAATGGAAAACTTGTGCTGGCTTTGGCAGCACATATACTAGAATGAATGGAAAACTCATATTATGAGGCAAATAGCTGTAGAAATATTTTATAAACTAATGGTAAATCTTTAATAATTCCATGGGCAAAAACAGTGGCAGCCTCTGACTTATGATAGGAATTAGTAGCTAAAAGTATCTCATATTCATTAGGCAAATAACCATGAGACATCTGTGAGAACTATCATGTAAAATGTTCACATAATAATAATAATAATAATAATAAATATGTCATTTAATCAAGTAGTATACATATGGTTGGTCTTAGGTTTTAGGCATTCGAAAATACAAGTGAGTAACTTTCTTGAGATAATTCATGTCATTTAGATAAAGGGCTGAATATTATCAAAGGCATAACCTGTGAAAGGAGGTACATAAACCCAACAAATTATTTGTTTATTTGAAATGGTGTTGGAGTGCCTGAGTGGCTCATTTGGTTAAGCATCTGACTTCGTCTCAGGTCATGATCTCACGATACATGAGTTCGAGCCCCACATCAGGCTCTGTGCTGACAGCTCAGAGCCTGGAGCCTGCTTCGGATTCTGTGTCTCTCTTTCTCTGTCTTCCCCCACTCACGCTCTGTCTCCTTCAAATAAATAAATGTTAAACAATTTTTTTTTAAAACAACGTAAAGTGGTGTTAAGGGGGTTGCCAGGCAGGCTCAGTTGGTAGAACATAATCTTGGGGTCATGAGTTCAAGCCCTGTAGTGGGCATATGGCTTACTTAAAAAAATAGTAAAAATAAAGTGGTGTTATGGGCTGAATATTTGTGTTCCCCTAAAATTCATATGTTGAAACTTTAACTCCCAATGTGATAGCATTAGGAGGTAGATCTTTAGGAGAGAATTAGATTTAGATGAGGTGATGAGAGTGGAGCCCCCGTAGTGGGACTATTGTGCTTATAAGACAAGGACAAGGCCAGAGCTCTCTCTCCACCAGGTGAGGTTATAGCAGGAAGATGGCTGCGTGGAAGTTAGGAAGAAGGCTTTCACAGACACCATTTCTGCCAGCATCTTGATCTTGGACTTCCCAGCATCCAGAACTATGAGAAATAAATGTTGTATAAGTCACCTGGTCTATGGTATTTTGTTATAGCAGCCCAAGGTGAGCAATTCAGCAGTTAGTACTGAGAAGTGGGATGCTGCTGTAACAAATACCTAAAAATGTGAAAGCTTTAGAACTGGATAGTGATTAGAGGCTGAAAGAATTTTGGAGTGCAGGCTAAAAGAAGCCAAGGTTGCCATGAAGGGACGTTTAAAGGCAATTCTGGTGAGACTTCAGGAGGAAATGAGGAGAGTTGTAAAGGAAGCTTCCATTTTTTAATAGAATACACAAATTATTATGAACAGGTTTTTGGTAGAAATGTAGATGATAAAGGCCATTTTTGTGACATCTGGGTCATAAATGGAGCATATGTTATTGGATAATGGAGAAAAGGTGATCCTCGTTATCAGATAGCAAAGAAGTTAGCTGAATTATGCTCATGTCCTAGTGTTTTGTGGAAGGTGGAACTTGTGGGTGATGAAATTGGGTATTTAGCTGAGGAGATTTCTAAACAGAATGATGAAGGATCAAGTTAGTTCCTCCTTACTGCTTATAGTAAAATGCAAGAAGGGAAAGGAGTTGAAGAAGGAATTGCTAAACAAAAAGGAACTGGAACCTAAATATTTGGAAAATCTCAGCCTGTCTATATTGCAACAATTGAGGAACATGTTCAGAAGAGAAACTGAGGTATGACTGGCCATTCAATAAGGAGGTTAGTGTGGCTGTGAACTACAGAGTGATCATCCATCTCAAGAGAGCTAGCAATAGATAGAGATCAGTTTATATCAGGAGAAACACTAACAGCTGGGACTAAAGGAAACCAAGAAAATAGGAGGGAACAAAGGAAGCTTATGAACATGCATTATCCTTCAAGAAAAGGGAAGAAGAACCCCAAAGGCAATTCAGAGATCATCTGGGCTGCTACTTCTACCACAAGCCCAGAGTGCATAGCCTGGGTGGCAAGACTGCCTCCATCTTAGTTTCAAAGGAAAGAAAGCACTGCCCTGCAAGAGGTGCATAAGAAGGCCTTCATAGACAGCAGAGTGAGTAGGACCCTTACAGAGAGAGCCTTGTGAACAGCACTCTGCTAAACTAAAGGGGTTGGGGCCATGGATGTGAAAACATGGATGATGCTTCCCACCCCAGTGGGTCCAGAGAGTAGAGTCCAAGCCTATATTATTCTCAAGCCTTAAGTCCACTGGCATGTTCCATGGAAGGTTTTGGGACTCTACTTGGAAACCTACTTGGGATCCACTACCTCTTTCTTTCTTCTGATTTCTCCTTTTTGGAATGGGAACATCTATCCTATGCCTGTCTCACCATTGTGTTCTGGCAACACATAGCTTTTCTGATTTCACAGGTTCATAGCTAAAAAGGAATTTTTCCTCAGGATGAATTGTACCTAGAGTCTCACCCATATCTTCTTTAGATGATATTTAAATGAGAGTCTGGACTTTAGAGTTAATATTGGAATGAGTTAAGACTTTGGGCCTGTTGAGGGAATTAATGTATTTTTTTATTGAGAAGGACGTTAATTTGGAGGGCATGGTAGGGGTGAAATGTTATGAACTGAATGTTTGTTTTCCCTCCCCCCAAATTCCAGTGTTGATGTCTTAGTCCTCAATTTGTTAGTATGGAGATGTGGCCCTTTGGAGGTCTTTGGGTTGAGATGAGATTATGAGGGTGGGCCCCTCATGATGCAATTAGTTCCCTTATCAGAAGGGTAAGAGACACCAGAGCTTTGTTTTCTCTTCATGAGTAAGCATCATTGAAAGACCATGTGAACACACAAGGAGAAGCTTGCTGTCTACAAGCTAAGAAATGGGATCTCACCGGACACCAAACCTGCCGGTACCTTGATCTTGAACTTTCCAGCCTCCAGAACTGTAAGAAATAAATGTCTGTCATTTAAGCCATCTAGTCTATGGTATTCTGTTACAGCAGACCAAAATAAGGCGAGTGATCCTAGAATCTTTTTAATTTATCATCAAGAGTGTTAGTACATTCTTGCATATATTGGGTTAAAATCATGTTTTCTCTCCATTATTTTATTATAGTTGTCTTTGTAACTGCAGTCAGTTTTATATTGCTGGTGCCTCAGTGCACGTAAAGAAAGCAGACAAGTGCTGTGTCACTATCACTTGACTTTCACCACAGGACATTTTGATTGGAAATAAGTCCATGATTCAGTGTTAAACAAATGAGACTCAGGGTTTAGATTCTGATTCATTCCATTTTCAAACCTAAATCATTGAAAGGAATGCTTCTTTGCAATGAGTGTTTCTCTTACATAAGAATGGAATGTAGTTTTTGGAAAAAGTTTTAAGAACCCATCCAGGTATTTCATCATTGTGAGGTAGTGCTATATTTTACAGACCTTAAAGTGGAACTTAATCATATGTTTTGGTCAATTTCTTCTGATAGCCTTGCCTAACCAAAAGTAATTAGGAGATTAAAGAATTGAAAGTATCCACAGCAGAAAAGTGTACCAGTGTTAGAGTAACAGATATTCAGCCAACCTCTCTGGTGTTGATTTTGCTCAGTCAGTCCTCCCTTATGAACATAGGGTAAGGGAATGACAATGTATGCATTCATCTACTCATCCTAGAGCAGGATTTAGGTACCTGGTGTTATGTAGACTTCCTAGATCATGTTTCTTAGTGCTTTTTCATCTGCCCTGAGACCTTTATTATTCTTTCATGAAAAGGAAACAAAACAGGTGCCACAATGATGAGGTGTTGTTATTCTATCCAAATTCAGAATCCAGAGAACATTCTGTAGTCATATTTCAACTTTTCTGTCCCTTTTTAGGACCCCGCTGTACTTCTTAGCCTCACCTGTAGTTTAGACCAAAGACCTAAGTTTAGGGCCTCCTGCTGTTTCTTTGTTGGTTGAGATTTAGTAAAGATTGATTTGTTTAAAGGATGCTGAGAATAGGGAATGGGGAACTCCTTTTCTTTTCCTCAGCCTCTCATTTCTTCACTTTGTCCAGCAGCAAAATGCCTTAAAAGCACACCAGTTACATCTTTGTGATAAGGCAAGATTCCTTGCATTGTTTTCCTTTGTAGTTTTTCCTGACATGACTCAAATTTGGAGGAAGATAAGGCAAAACCATAGCATGTCAGAGAAGTTGATAGGATATAGAATTAATGCAATGCATGGTAAAAATGAGAAATCCAGGAGAAAAAAGGGGGTGCAGGGAGAAGTTTATGAGAATTATCATAATATAATGTTGAAAATGATGATAATGGTAATATTTGAGAAGATTGAAATAAGCTGGTTCATATGTGTTCTAATTTGGCAAATCATGGTTCAAGTATAATATAGCTTGAATTAGATAACTTTCTAAGATTCTTTTCATCTGTAGAAATATGGGACTGACAGCAAAGAGAATAGTTTGTAGGATGGGAAAGACTCAGACATTTATACATGAAAAAGAAGGGAAAATAGTAATGAGAGAATGGGTGGAATAAGAAATTTTAAAATGTAAAATGTAGAATAGTACATTTACAAAAATAAGAAAGTAACTGAATTAATGCGATGTTTAACTTTTAAATGTCTCAAATTATTACCTTGAACTTATGTTGAACATTTTGTTATGTATAGGTAACACAGTGTTGAGCAAGCACATACAATCAAGGTATGGAAAGGTATATCAATCAATTCTGCATTGAAATGGAAATTCAATATAGTTGAGGAAGTTTACTTTGAATAGAAACTAGGTCTTTTAGATTAACATTCTTGATATTGGTATAAATACAACTTGATACTATATTGTGTAATTTGTGGCTAAAACTGTGTAATGTGTTTAATCCACGGCTGAAGTCTTCCTTCTGCTTAAATTATAATAATAGCCTAAAGAAGAGAAATCTTTTAAAAGTATGTATCATGGTGGATATGGCCACATATGAATTATTTTTCTTATTACCATATCACCTCTTCCTCCCATCAGTCATGGGTTTTTATTGTTTCAAACTGGACTTAATATGGTCAGGCACACTCTTATGGTTTGTTGAGTAAGTGTTGTTATCAGTTATAATGAAGGGAAGTTTTAGAGCAAATGCCACTAAGCACACAAATATGTATTAAACAAACAAGGAATTACAAAATAGTTCTTATTCCTTGTTTTATAAGCCTGATTACATTCCAGCTCTCAGTTATTTAGGTGCGCTTATAACCTTTTCCATGAAAAATGCACTCATTTGGTACATAAACCCATTTTAGTGACAGAATTCCACTACCCTTACTGACACCATAATCTTTCAAGCAATGATTAGACACACAACACAAACACCAGGTGCTTTACGTTAAGTGTACAGCCTGCAAAGTTTGCTGCATTGTTGTATGTGTTCATGCAGATCGGGGGAGTGTTTCTGAAATATTTTGACCAATGTACGTAATCTGGAACATCACTAATATTTCTTCTTCATTGAAAAACATCTTTTTCAACATTTATTTAACATACATAAAGCTTCTTTTCAGTTACCTCTTGTGTTGGTCATTAGAGACAGCCATAGGTGGAACACCTTCTGATTAAATGTTAGTTATACAGAAATGTGAACAGCAGAGTAAAAATCTTTATAATTTCCCCATTCTCCCATCTCTTCTGTATATACCCACTGTTATCCTCCCAGATTTTTATCTGTAAACACACTTATATAAATATATTTTTTGTACTATGCCAAGTATTTTCTAAGTATTTTTTTTTCTATAGAGAAAAAACTGGTTTGGTATTCAAGGCACTTAATAATCTGTCCCCCCAACAGAAACTCTCTAAACTAATTTTTCGATATTTTATTCTATATATTCAATGCTTCAGCCTTTCTGAACTTCTGATGGTTTCCTGCATATGCCATACCCTTTCAGATTCTGTTCCTTTGATTATTCTGTTCTCTGCCTGGAATGCCTTTATTTTTCTATTTTATTTGGTTATATATTTAAAATCTATTTCAAATGTTATGTCCTATGTGAATCTTTTTTTTTTTAGTTTTCTATTGTGGAATTCCTCCTTCCTCTCTATTTTCATAGTACTTTTATATATAACTTGACTATGGCAGTAGTCATCATTATAACAGCTATCAAGTATTGGCTCTACTGGGTGTAAGTTTAACTTTTTTTACACTTATTTTATTTAATCATCTTTCCACATTGTTGTAACTTACCTGCTTATATGTCATTTCCCAAATAGACCACAATTAACCTACCCAACTTTATTTAGATCCCATTATGTGGCAATATACTTGGACACAAAATAGGTCCTTAGCAAATCCATGTATGAGAAAATGAAAGTAAAAATGTTGCTTTTCAGCACTTGGTATTAAAGTAAATATGTAGATCATAATTGTTCTTGGTGAATATAGACTAGAGAAGGATACTGCATGAAGTGAATGCAAAAGCTACAAGGAAATGGTATGTCTTTTTCCTATATAGAGAATTCATAGGTATGTTAGAAGATTGGGAAAAGCTGAAGAAAATGCAAATAGAATGATCTTATTCTAAGATGCTTTAGCTTGCATTATTTGTTGATGGCTTTAGCCTTTGTGTGGGCATTTTGGGCAGTCATGACAGAATGAAATAATTTTCATCATGAGTGTAACATAAAAAGTGTATGCAAAATGAAAGCAATGAGAGGAGATGAGAAAGGACTGCTATGAGGTGGAAATAGAAATTGTATTTGTCTGTGATCTTCAAAAATTTTGCTTAATTTGCCTCGTAAAATAATTTGGAAAAATGACATACCACTTTGCAAATTTCAAAGTTACTATCTAGGGTCGCCTCAGTGGCTCTGTCGGTTAAGCGTCTGACTCGGTTTCGGCTCAGATCATGATGTCACGGTTCATTAGTTCTAGCCCCACGTCAGGCTCCACCCTGTCAGTGAGGAGCCTGCTTGGGATTCTCTCTCCCTCTGTCTGCCCTTCCCCCACTCACACTCTCTGTCTCTCTCTCAAAATAAATAAATAAACATTAAAAAATAAAAATAAAATAAAATACTTTTTATTATAACTTTAAGTAGCTACAGAGATTATAGTTAAAAACATGTTAACGGTAATTATTGTCTATTTCACTGAATCATGAAAAATGTTTACCATATGGTTGAATGGGCTAAATCAGCCCTCATTGCCAAAATCCTTAGCTAAGTCAGACTTGTTATCAATCAATAACACACCTGACTTCATTTTTTAGATCAAATGACCATGTTAATACATCCCATGCAAACTGTCTCGCTTCTGAATTCAAACTATATCCCCTTCTAATTTTCTTGCTTTATTCATAATGGATGGACCCCAGGATGAATGCATTCTTGAATTATCTCTTTGCATATATTCTTGAGACTTTTACAGCCAGGAGGCAATGTACCATAACAATGTTTGGATGGGTGAGACGTATGCTTTCTTTTTTGTAAAATAGAAACAGCGCAATTATGAAAGGAAAAAGAGGAAAGGAAAACTGGTTGCTTGCAGGTGCTTGCATTTGTAGACAGGTCAGTTTTAGGAAAGGGAATATATGGAAGTTGAGAATTTGGATATAGATTCCCTATAGATATTTGTATCTGCGTTACTTATGAAAAGTCTTTGTTTACATTTTCTTGAAGACTCCTGGGATGGGTTATGTGTACGTAACATTATAGGCATTGGATAGTATGATCACGAGGTAGATTGTGACACAGAGAATATACTTTCTAGTGCTTTGGTAAATACACCAAGTACCCTTTCTATATCTTACATTCAAGAACGTACAGATAACTGCAATCCCATGGTTTACGAATTACGAGACAAGGGGTGCGGGGATGAGTATGTGAATGATCAGAAGAGAAAGCTATGCTAGAGAAGAAATCCCCTTCCCCAAGATGTAAAGCATACACGATGAAGAGTTTGAAATTCTAAAAATAGGGAAAGGGAATCTCCAGGGTTTTTAATGAGTTCAATGGTAAGGTGGAATGCTGGTTGTGATATTTGTTTCTTTTTTTTTTTTTAATATATGAAATTTGTTGTCAAATTGGTTTCCATACAACACCCAGTGCTCATCCCAAAAGATGCCCTCTTCAATACTCATCACCTCCCCTCCCCTCCCTCCCACCCCCCATCAACCCTCAATTTGTTCTCAGTTTTTAAGAGTCTCTTATGCTTTGGCTCTCTCCCACTCTAACCTCTTTTTTTTTTTTTTCCCTTCCCCTCCACCAAGGGTTTCTGTTAAGTTTCTCAGGATCCACATAAGAGTGAAAACATATGGTATCTGTCTTTCTCTGTATGGCTTATTTCACTTTGCATCACACTCTCCAGTTCCATCCATGTTGCTACAAAGGGCCATATTTCATTCTTTCTCATTGCCACGTAGTACTCCATTGTGTATATAAACCACAGTTTCTTTCTCCATTCATCAGTTGATGGACATTTAGGCTCTTTCCACAATTTGGCTATTGTTGAGAGTGCTGCTATAAACATTGGGGTACAAGTGCCCCTATGCCTCAGTACTCCTGTATCCCTTGGGTAAATTCCTAGCAGTGCTACTGCTGGGTCATAGGGTAGGTCTATTTTTAATTTTTTGAGGAACCTCCACCCTGTTTTCCAGAGCGGCTGCAACAGTTTGCATTCCCACAAACAGTGCAAGTAGGTTCCCATTTCTCCACATCCTCTCCAGCATCTATAGTCTCCCGATTTGTTCATTTTGGCCACTCTGACTGGCGTGAGGTGATATCTGAGTGTGGTTTTGATTTGTATTTCCCTGATGAGGAGTGACGTTGAGCATCTTTTCATGTGCCTGATGGCCATCTGGATGTCTTCTTTAGAGAAGTGTCTATTCATGTTTCTGCCCATTTCTTGACTGGATTATTTGTTTTTCGGGTGTGGAGTTTGGTGAGCTCTTTATAGATTTTGGATACTGGCCCTTTGTCCGATATGTCATTTGCAAATATCTTTTCCCATTCCGTTGGTTGCCTTTTAGTTTCGTTGATTGTTTCCTTTGCTGTGCAGAAGCTTTTTATCTTCATGAGGTCCCAAGAGTTCATTTTTGCTTTTAATTCCCTTGCCCTTGGGGATGTGTCAAGTAAGAAATTGCTGCGGCTGAGGTCAGAGAGGCTTTTTCCTGCTTTCTCTTCTAGGGTTTTGATGGTTTCCTGTCTCACATTCAGGTCCTTTATCCATTTTGAGTTTATTTTTGTGAATTGTGTAAGAAAGTGATCTAGTTTCATTCTTCCGCATGTTGCTGTCCATTCTCCCAGCACCATTTGTTAAAGATACTGTCTTTTTTCCATTGGATGTTCTTTCCTGCTTTGTCAAGGATTAATTGGCCATACTTTTGTGGGTCTAGTTCTGGGGTTTCTATTCTATTCCATTGGTCTATGTGTCTGTTTTTGTGCCAATACCATGCTGTCTTGATTACAGCTTTGTAGTAGAGGCTAAAGTCTGGGATTGTGATGCCTCCTGCTTTGGTCTTCTTCAAAATTACTTTGGCTATTCGGGGCATTTTGTGGTTCCATATGAGTTTTAGGATTGCTTGTTCTAGCTTCGAGAAGAATGCTGGTGCAATTTTGATTGGGATTGCATTGAATGTGTAGATTTCTTTGGGTAGTATTGACATTTTAACAATATTTATTCTTCCAACCCATGAGCACGGAATGTTTTTCCATTTTTTTATATGTTCTTCAATTACCTTCATAAGCTTTCTATAGTTTTCAGCATACAGATCTTTCACATCTTTGGTTAGGTTTATTCCTAGGTATTTTATGCTTCTTGGTGCAATTGTGAATGGGATCAGTTTCTTTATTTGTCTTTCTGTTGCTTCATTATTAGTGTATAAGAAGGCAACTGATTTCTGTACCTTGATTTTGTATCCTGCAACTTTGCTGAATTCATGTATCAGTTCTAGTAGACTTTTGGTGGAGTCTTTTGGATTTCCCATGTATAATATCATGTGAACTGCAAAAAGTGAACACTTGACTTCATCTTTGCCAATTTTGATGCCTTTGATTTCCTTTTGTTGTCTGATTGCTGATGCTAGCACTTCCAACACTATGTTAAACAACAGCGGTGAGAGTGGACATCCCTGTCGTGTTCCAGATCTCAGGGGGAAGCTCTCAGTTTTTCCCCATTGAGGATGATATTAGCTGTGGGCTTTTCATAAATGGCTTTTATTATGTTTAAGTATGTTCCTTCTATCCCGACTTTCTCGAGGGTTTTTATTAAGAAAGGATGCTGAATTTTGTCAAATGCTTTTTCTGCATTGATTGACAGGATCATATGGTTCTTATCTCTTCTTTTATTAATGTGATGTATCACGTTGATTGATTTGCGAATGTTGAACCAGCCCTGCATCCCAGGAATGAATCCCACTTGATCGTGGTGAATAATTCTTTTTATATGCTGTTGAATTTGATTTGCTAGTATCTTACTGAGAATTTTTGCATCCATATTCATCAGAGATATTGGCCTGTAGTTCTCTTTTTTTACTGAGTCTCTGTCTGGTTTAGGAATCAAAGTAATGCTGGCTTCATAGAATGAGTCTGGAAGTTTTCTTTCCCTTTCTATTTTTTGGAATAGCTTGAGAAGGATAGGTATTATCTCTGCTTTAAATGTCTGGTAGAATTCCCCAGGGAAGCCATCTGGTCCTGGACTCTTATTTGTTGGGAGATTTTTGATAACTGATTCAATTTCTTCGCTGGTTATGGGTCTGTTCAAGCTTTCTATCTCCTCCAGTTTGAGTTTTGGAAGTGTGTGGGTGTTTAGGAATTTGTCCATTTCTTCCAGGTTGTCCAGTTTGTTGGCATATAATTTTTCATAGTATTCCCTGATAATTGCTTGTATCTCTGAGGGATTGGTTGTAATAATTCCATTTTCATTCATGATTTTATGTATTAGGATCATCTCCCTTTTCTTTTTGAGAAGCCTGGCTAGAGGTTTATCAATTTTGTTTATTTTTTCAAAAAAAAACAACTCTTGGTTTCTTTGATCTGCTCTACAGTTTTTTTAGATTCTATATTGTTTATTTCTGCTCTGATCTTTGTTATTTCTCTTCTTCTGCTGGGTTTGGGGTGTCTTTGCTGTTCTGCTTCTATTTCCTTTAGGTGTGCTGTTAGATTTTCTTTTTGGGATTTTCCTTGTTTCTTGAGATAGGCCTGGATTGCAATGTATTTTCCTCTCAGAACTGCCTTTGCTGCATCCCAAAGCATTTGGATTGTTGTATTTTCATTTTCGTTTGTTTCCATATATTTTTTAATTTCTGCTCTAATTGCCTGGATGGCGCATTCATTCTTTAGTAGGGTGTTCTTTAACCTCCATGCTTTTGGAGGTTTTCCAGACTTTTTCCTGTGGTTGATTTCAAGCTTCATAGCATTATGGTCCGAAAGTATGCATGGTATAATCTCAATTCTTATATACTTATGAAGGGCTGTTTTGTGACCCAGTATGTGATCTATCTTGGAGAATGTTCCATGTGCGCTCGAGAAGAAAGTATATTCTGTTGCTTTGGGATGCAGAGTTCTAAGTATATCTGTCAAGTCCATCTGAACCAATGTATCATTCAGGGCCCTTGTTTCTTTATTGACCATGAGTCTAGATGATCTATCCGTTGTTGTAAGTGGGGTATTAAAGTCCCCTGCAATTACCACATTCTTGTCAATAAGCTTGCTTATGTTTGTGAGTAATTGTTTTATATATTTGGGGGCTCCTGTATTCGGCGCATACACATTCATAATTGTTAGTTTTTCTTGATGGATAGACCCTGTAATTATTATATAATGCCCTTCTTCATTTCTTGTTACAGCCTTTAATTTAAAGTCTAGTTTGTCTGATATAAGTATGGCTACCCCAGATTTCTTTTGACTTCCAGTAGCATGATAAATAGTTCTCCATCCCCTCACTGTCAATCTGAAAGTGTCCTCAGGTCTAAAATGAGTCTCTTGTAGACAGCAAATATATGGGTCTTGTTTTTTTATCCATTCTGATACCCTATGTCTTTGGTTGGCGCATTTAGTCCATTTACATTCAGTGTTATTATAGAAAGATATGGGTTTAGAGTCATTGTGATGTGTGTAGGTTTCATGCTTGTAGCGATGTCACTGGTACTTTGTCTCACAGGATCCCCCTTAGGATCTCTTGTAGGGCTGGTTTAGTGGTGATGAATTCCTTCAGTTTTTGTTTGTTTGGGAAGACCTTTATCTCTCCTTCTATTCTAAATGACAGATTTGCTAGATAGAGGATTCTCGGCTGCATATTTTTTCTGTTCATCACATTGAAGATTTCCTGCCATTCCTTTCTGGCCTGCCAAGTTTCAGTAGAGAGATCCGTCACTAGTCTTATTGGTCTCCCTTTATATGTTAGAGCACATTTATCCCTAGCTGCTTTCAGAATTTTCTCTTTATCCTTGTATTTTGCCACTTTCGCTATGATATGTCGTTAGGAAGATCGATTCAAGTTGCGTCTGAAGGAAGTTCTCTGTGCCTCTTGGATTTCAATGCCTTTTTCCTTCCCCAGATCAGGGAATTTCTCAGCTATTATTTCTTCAAGTACACCTTCAACACCTTTCCCTCTCTCTTCCTCCTCTGGAATATCAATTATGTGTAGATTATTTCTCTTTAGTGCATCACTTAGTTCTCTAATTTTCCCCTCATACTCCTGGATTTTTTTATCTCTCTTTTTCTCAGCTGCTTCTTTTTCCATAATTTTATCTTCTAGTCCACCTATTCTCTCCTCTGCCTCTTCTTTTTTTTTTTTTTTTTAATGTTTATTTATTTTTGAGACAGAGAGAGACAGAGCATGAACGTGGGAGGGGCAGAGAGAGAGGGAGACACAGAATCGGAAGCAGGCTCCAGGCTCTGAGCCATCAGCCCAGAGCCCGAGGCGGGGCTCGAACTCATGGACCGTGAGATCGTGACCCGGGCTGAAGTCGGACGCTTAACCGACTGAGCCACCCAGGCGCCCCTCCTCTGCCTCTTCAATCAGAGCTGTGGTCATCTCCATTTTATTTTGCAGCTCATTAATAGCATTTTTTAGCTCCTCCTGGCTGTTCCTTAGTCCCTTGATCTCTGTAGCAATAGATTCTCTGCTGTCCTTTATACTGTTTTCAAGCCCAGTGATTAATTTTATGACTATAGTTCTAAATTCACTTTCTGTTATATTGTTTAAATCGTTTTTGATCAGTTCGTTAGCTGTTATTTCCTGGAGGTTTTTTTGAGGGGAATTCTTCTGTTTTGTCATTTTGGATAGTCCCTGGAGTGGTGCGGGCCTGCAGGGCACTTCCCCTGTGCTGTCTTGAATAACTTGCGTTGGTGGGCATGGCCGCAGTCAGACCCGATGTCTGCCCCCAGCCCGCCACTGGGGCCACAGTCAGACTGGTGTGTGTCTTCTCTTCCCCTCTCCTAGGGGCGGGATTCACTGTGGGGTGGCGTGGCCCATCTGAGCTACTTGCACACTGCCAGGCTTGTGGTGCTGGGGATCTGGTGTATTAGCTGGGGTGGATCGGCAACGTGCACAGGGGTAGGAGGGGCAGGCACAGCTCACTTTTCCTTCAGGGCCTTGCGGTACCGGCAGTGAGGCAGTGGATCCATCCGGAGGGATGGATCCGTAGAAGCACAGCCTTGGGTGTTTGCGTGGTGCAACCAAGTTCCCTGACAGGAAATGGTTTCCTTTGGGATTTTGGCTTGGGGATGGGCGAGGGAGATGGCGCTGGCGAGCACCTTTGTTCCCCGCCAAGCTGCGCTCTGTAGTCTGGGGCTCAACAACTCTCCCTCCTGATGTCCTCCAGCCCTCCCTCTCTCCGAGCAGAGCTGTTAACTTATAACCTTCCAGATGTTAAGTCCCGCTTCCTGTCAGAACACACTCCATCTGGCCCCTCTGCTTTTGCCAGCCAGACTCGGGTGCTCTGCTTGGCCGGCGGGCCGCCCCTCCGCCCCGGCTCCCTCCTGCCAGTCCGTGTAGCGCACAATGCCTCTCCACCCATCCTACCCTCTTCCGTGGGCCTCTAGTCTATGCTTGGCTCCGGAGACTCCGTTCTGCTAGTCTTCTCGTGGTTTTCTGGGTTATTTAGGCAGGTGTAGGTGGAATCTAAGTGATCAGCAGGTCGCAGTGAGCCCAGCATCCTCCTATGCTGCCATCTTCCTTCAAAAAAAAAAATGAAGTGATATTTGTTTCTTGAAAATACATTTTGATCTGGTGAACAAGAAGGGATTAATTATTAATCCCTTCCCTCAGTATTATGGACTATTATTTATGTACAATCAAAGAACTTTTATAACTTGGATTTTCCTGTAGCTTGTGAAATATTATATTTTACCTGAAAAGCTTTCATTTCTAGCCTAAAACATAGGCTAATAAAAATGATCAGTGATTTCAAATTTCTTTTTTATTCTCACTTTAAAATGGAATGCTTTTGGTTTTAAAGATTACAAGAATATATAAAAATGCTTAGAATAGGTTTTCATATCAATATTGATTTAGCTTTCTAAATGTAATGTATTTTAAAATATGCAACATTACCTATGGACTTAATATTTTCTATTTAGTTATAATGCAGTATAGCATTAGAGTAAGCCCAGCCAACATTAGGAAAGCTTCTGTTGAGCTATTTGTTTAACTATTTGCAAATTCACTTAAAAATACTTGTATTTTAAACATGCTAAATTGATGGTATGCAAGTCGGAAAACTATATGATATCAATTTTATTCCCATTGCTGTATTGGGCTAATTTTTTAAAACAAGAACCTGTGTTAGAGTTGAAGGAACTCCAGATAGTTCTCATAGCTCAGCAGTATAAAACACAATCTGTGGCTATAATAAAAAAAAAATATTCCAGCAGGTTCAAAGAGATTGGGGATAAAAAGCCACTCATTTGCTTTTTTGTAGAAGCAGTAGCAATCTGCAGACAAGCTATTCTAGCTTCAAAACAGTATGGTAGATGGTTTTCTGGAACTTGCAATTACAGAAATCCACTTTAACCTTTCTTTCTTACTGGCAGGTGTCCCATTGGCTTGCAGCCAGAGGCTGCGTGTGTAGTGCAGCCGGTGTGTCCCCCAGAGTGCTGAAAATGCCGACACTCCAGCTGGCTGCTCATAATTGCACTGATTGTGGTCTGACAACCCAGAGCTCCAAGAAAGAAATGTGATGAATATACGAAAATATTTTACAAATTTGATCAGATTACAAATTTCATCTCTCTTTTTTCTCCTCTATAGATATGATATCTGCACTTATAAAAATAAGCCCTGTGGAACATTGGGTAAGTTTTTTATGAAGGGAGGATAGTTCAGATTGTCTTTTTGGTCCAGTGACTTTACTCTTCATCATTAATTTGGTCATTTTCCTTTCTGGCACATCTGAAATTACTCCCATAAATTGTTAAAAACTTAACCTTTGTGGTATGTCACTTACTAGGAAACAAGTGGAATGGTGATTAAAAACAACTTAGAAGATGTTTCTAAATCTTCAAACAATCATGTTGAATCAAAAGTTACCACTCTATAATGTATTTTCCAAAAACACCAAGGAATTTGAGAGCAAAGGAAAGCAAACAGCATCTTCAAATATCAGGCTAGGAAAGGAAAGGGGGAAAACTGGGGGGTGGGGGGGATACTTAAAGGAGAGATGTTGTGTTCTTAATGTACTTCCTTCGGTGCAATTTTGTGGAACATGTATATCCCTGTAAATTAGGATATTAGAAATTTTCAGTACCTGAACAACAATAAAATAAGAGAGAGAGAGAGAGAGAGAGAGAGAGAGAGAGGGAGGGAGAGGGAGAGGGAGAGGGAGAAAGAGAGGACGGGAGTATTTTTCTTTTGCTCCCCAGATATCATTTGTTTTTTTGAAAAGCGTTTCTGTAGTATTTTAGAATTTAAAAAATTACATTTTGTTGCAGAGCATAACTTCATTCTGGTTAAAAGTTAACTGCAAATATAAATGGAGGAAAATGATAGCTTTCAAGTAGGCTTAATTGTTAAGCAACTAGAGTTATTTTTAAGAACAGGCTTTTTTTTTCTATGATAAATTTTTTAGTGTCATAGAGACTTTATACAGACACAAAAGTTAAGCACCTGAAGGTGAATTTTTTACTGTCTCTATGAAAAGTCTCAATTTTCTTATATGTAAAGGAACAATTGTGAAATCTATTCCTATGCCCCTCAAAAGAATTTTGGGAAGATCAAATTTAAGTAGAAATGGTAGAAAAGATGTTACCCAATTTCCTAGGGAGTTCGGAAAGCCACCTGTTTATAGAGACTTGTCTTGATTTTTATCTGCCTTTCCACTCTTCTCCTACTGCATTTCCCTTGGGATTTAAGGGTAAAGAAGAAATCCCAATTAACCAATTTGAGTATTTATAGTGGAGAAGTTTGCTAGTTAAAAAGCATAATGGCAAAAGAGCTGCCTTTCCTTAGAGATCTCACTTCAAAAAGATTTAGGTTTTTAGGTTAATTAGACAATGTAATTCATTGGAAAGGACCCTAAACTGGAAACTAACAGCTGGCTTTGACAGTTTCATTGCATTAGCCTTTACTCTTCATTTAGGACTTTGTTCCTCAATTTCCTTATCTACGAAGTAGGAGCAGTATCTGCCCTTATGCAGCAGGGATATTATAAAAATCATTTCAAGAAAGATGTTTGGTAAAGAAGTACTATAAAATGCACTGGTATTATTACTTATTGTAGAAATTACACTGTTTAACCTAACCTCTCTATTATTCAAATTCAATAAAGCATTTACTAAGTGCTTAATCAATTTTAGGTACAATGGACACTAAGCTTCAAAGCTAGAGCTTGTATTTTTCTAGTATATATATATTCTGAGGATATACATATGTGTATATATGTATACATATACATACACATATTCTATTCTGATTTTTGAAGGTAGATTATTTACATTGAGATATGTTCTTTATTAGGATATTAGTAATAACACTGCCTGTACTTTTCTTGTTATTTTTACCAAAGTAGATTCAAGATATTTTTCTACCCTACATCTCTTTTTTTCCCCCGAGTATGTATTCCAACTTTTATAGTTTATTAATTTCTCAAATGAATACAATAATACTTTAGTACATGTCAATGCATTTTCAAGCTCAGTATAAATTATTTTTCAAATTATAAACCATTGTAAATTATTTTTTGTATTATGTCGTGGTGAAAACTGAGTGCATATGTTTACATGTGTTGACCTTCATATGTGGAAAATATATTATCAGTACAGAATTTATCAGGTTTTTTTCTTTTTGGGTGGTTAGTCTGGCAACTTTCATGTTGGTTTTATGCTAATACTTGCATATTGTACCTTGCTTAGTACTTCTGATGACCAACTGTTACATGGCTAAGTAGATTTAAGGGTGCAAACTGTGGCCATCAAACTGAGGAAATCTAAATGACCCAAAGAGTAATCAAACCCCTATTAACACAGTCACACGTAAGAACTTTGACAACTTCAATTTTATAGAAATACAGAAAGTTGTAGGGGTTGTAAAAAATAACATCTAAATTATTTTATTTCACTTAAGATTAAGCTCTGCATTTTCAACTAGTAGTTATTTCCCAAATATGTTCTTTCTAAAGTTGTTCATTTAGTAGAACAACTAAGTTAATTTTCTATCAGATACAGAAGTAAATCTGTGCTTGCAAATACACCTTGGGGAGTCATTGAGAAAAATACTACCATATGGCATAGACCAAACAACCACAATAACAACAAGCAAAAAGCTAACCCATGGAATAATATATTTTGGAAAATAGAAGAAATGTTAATTTCACAATAATTATTCTTTGTAATTGTTTTTTAGCCAAATTTCATAAAGCTCAAAACAGAAACATTTTTCAGTGTGTCTTTGTTCTTCCAATATCATGGATGATATTGAACTCAGTAGCTTAAAGCCAGATAATCTACAGCAAACTTTTTTTGTATTCTTTCTCTCCTTCTCCTTCTCTTTCTTTCTCTTAATGGAATTTGGAATTAACATTGATTAAATATTTTTGATTAACAAAAAAAAATCAAGTCACCTTGCCCCAACTAGTACCTCTTTTTACTTCCTCTTCTTCAGGTCTCAAGACTTCTAAGTCAGTAGAAGGACACTACAAGATAACACTAGTATTTATAATAACTCAGAGAGGCAGAAATCAACCTCTTTCCCAACTCCTGCTCCTTCCACATAAAACAGTAGGAAAAGCAAACAGTCTATTAGGTAATCTAACACTGACCTCAACTTTGTTCCAGTGTGGCTATTATGTTCATATTTTATATTAGAAGGTACAGAGAAACAATTTCTAGAACTTTCTTGTCAGTAAAAATATTAACTGAATAGCTTTTACTATTCCAAATTAGTGTAGCTGGGAAATTGTACCTAGCATAGAACATTGTTTATTGCAGTCAATAAATATTCATTGAATTGAATTTGAACCACTTTTTGTGGGGAGATAATTATTACTTGGGTAATGATAGTAGACTACTAACATATAAAATATAAAATGTTTTTTCTACTTTTCCTTCAATTTCTTCTAAATAACTGTCATCCCTATATGTGTTAAATATGATTTGGCATCTGTTTCCTTATGACACATGACATTTTATCTTTCATACAAAAATTCTTTTCTCTAAGCACTGTTTTAAAGTTATGTATTAATTCACAGGGCATGATATTTATTTGGAAGTAAATATGAAAGCTTTTACAGGCCAAAATTCCCAAGGGAGGAATACCTTGAAAACATAACATTTCACTAAAATCAGCAAGTTAACACTGTAGTTTTTGCTTTATTAGTAAAACTAAGGCATTGAAGGGGGATGGGAGAGGGATAAATACACTGAGTGCGTGAAAGACTTGCTTTCCATTAAAATACCAAAAGACACTGTTGCATCACTACCAGGACTGATTTCAGAAGATTAAAAAAATGCAAAACCTATTTTTTAACAGTTCTCCTTTTTCTCTTTTGAATCATTCATTTTTGCTTTTATAAAAAAAAGTCATTAAAAAATTATTTGGGATTCCCTTTTTTTGGTAACTAAAAAGTTGCTTGTATATTTTTATGAACCCACTAAACTTAAACAGATCTCTTTAGAAAAATAATGTGGATATATTTTGCTTTCTACAGCCTAAAGAATGTTAAAATAGAAATGCTTTCTTGAATTCCCTCTTCTGGCTCAAGTTACTAGGTGGTCCCAAGTTACCAGAAGTAAAATTTATAAATCTAACCCCTAGTCTAGACATTTTCCAGCACTGACTGCAGTTCAAAAAATATTAATGTCTAGCCGGCAAAGTGAAACTCCCCCCAGTGATTTTGCAAATGACTAGAAAGTTAACCTTTTGCCAACTGCTCCTTCTGTGCATGGAGGTTATTAAAAAGAATCCAGGCATTTATAAGTATGGGCTTTTTAAGACTGAAACACCTTGGCTTGACCCTTTGTGTCTCCTTCTGTTTATTCAGGCTTGGCCTCTGTGGCTGGAATGTGTGAGCCTGAAAGGAGCTGCAGCATTAATGAAGACATTGGCCTGGGTTCAGCTTTTACCATTGCACATGAGATTGGTCACAAGTGAGTGAGTTTAAGAAAATCAAAATAAATTTTAGAACTCCACTCTTTTGAGCAACTCATAACTACTGTGTGGAACGCCTGTGCTCAACCGTATTTTACTGCCTTTTTGTCTGATTTCAATAGAGAATGTTATCATTTGGGTGTTGAGATAAATCATCTTAAGAACTGGAGACTTGTTAAATAATCTTTATGGTTCAATGACCCATAGTTTTAGAGTGGTGAATGCACCACACTTAAGTTTTGTTACATGTATTTGAAATAATTTATCTTTAGCATGGTCTGCTCATCACCTAGTTCCTCCAAGTTAAATTGTTTAAGTGATCTGTTTTTTCATTAAGTGACAATACCTATATATTTTAAAATCACTATTGACACTGCTACCATAAAGTCTACTTTGACTTTTCACTCTTCATACAGCTGTGAACATACCTTTTCCAGACATAAAGTTTGTGCAATTGATGCTGTGTAACTTGTGTTTTCAGGTGTACTTGTATGTCACTGAAACACACACACACACACACACACACACACATACACAATCAAAACTGATGTTACAGAGAGCAGTGAGACATCATTTTCATCACTTTTTAGGAGGCTCTGGAGTTTTTAATATTTGCTTTAAATAAATCTGTGACCCAAACTGTCCTATGGCTGTCCCCCCGAATACACACACATAGCAGTAAAATCCTTACTTTGTTTATTTCAAGCAACAGGCAGTAGTAAATGTAAAAGCCTGCTCATGTGGAAGGAGAGAAATTTGAAAACTGTAAAAGGATAGTCAAACAGTTTTAAGTAAAACAAGCAGCCTATTTGCAGGAACTCCTGACATTTGTGTGATTTAAGTTTTACAGTCTACTTTTTTGGTAGAGAAATGGATGGGGGAAAAGAAGAACAAATAGAAATGAATGTTTATTATACACTTGCCTCAGAGGTCATTCCTAAGATAAATCTGTAGTTCAGCTATTTTTTTTTCAAAGTGGAGAGTGAAATTGAGTCAGTCTGTTGCATTATTTTGAAGATTGCAATTTAAATTATACCAAATTAGTGTTGATTTATGTAAAGGCAAGTGACTAGCAAGTTTAAACCTAACTTGATTCAGACATGAGGAAAAGTCAGTATTACAGTTTTAATGAAGTCTTAAAAATTTTGGTATTCTAGTTTCCATTGCAATAAACAGCAGGAGTACAAAAGGGGAAAGCCTCTGAACCAGTTTATCTTCAACGCACTTAAAACTCTGGCTCATTAATGACTGTCATAATCTTATGCAACCACACTGAATTTAATAGGTTCCGTTAGATTCAATTACATTGAAAGGTTAGGACAAGTAACATACAGTGGATAAATTATGTATGTATGGGAGCACCATTTCCACATGCAGTCATAAGTTAGTCAGTGTCAGCATATGTATTGTAAGGCTCATTCTTGTATGTACTTAATAGCTGAAGTGAGGGTTTATCTTTCTTTGTATCTTTTACTAAGATGAAGATTCTAACTGACCTTCTCTGTCAGACTTCCTAGAGTCCTTTTTGTTGTTTTTGGCCTCTTGGGTAATTCCTTCTAATTCTTTGTAAGATGAATGGTTTGTACCTTATGTAGAAGATTATGAAAGAGAAGTAGAGTATCAATATACCTTTTAAGATTTATATGCTCTGGAATAACTTTATTTCGCAACTAATTCTTGTTTGATAATGCAACTGCTAAAAAATGAGGAGGTGGGGAATCTACAAAATGCTTTATGTTGAGAGCCAGAAGAAATTCTTCCATTTAAAAATGTTATTTGACAAACTAAAAATCAGCTATCTTTCCATGTCCAGTTGATTAATGGGTCAGTTTCCTCTATCCCCTTTTCCCCAGACAATGAGGCGGGATATATCTAACATATCTTTTTCAATGTAACAAATTATTATTTGGTCACTTAAGGAAAATCTATTTCATGGATGGAGATCCCTTGACTTGTTTTTAAGATCTTGGGCTTAGCTTTAAGGAACTTAGCAAGTCAACTCTGGCACAACTCATGGCATCACTAAAATACAATCCCCTATTTTTCCTGAAAGAAAGCAACAGCCATGTTAAATATATCAGGTATAGTTTTCAGTTAGAGTGTGCTGAATTTTTATAACTTGTATCATTTAGTAGGATGGATTGTAAGTGATGTGACAATATCTGCAGGTTCATCACAGTGAAGAATATTTGACTATAAATTATTGAGAAGTGCCCTCATTGAATCACTAGACTGAAGATTTTCAATGTATTCTTTACATTGTGTAGAATATGGTTTTGCATCCACTGTATACTTGTGTAGGTATAGAATATCCATTTTAAACAGCTATGGGACAAATTTTTCCTTGAGTAGGCCTTGGTGACCACTTTTATTGGTGGGGGTGGGGGGTGGACCATACGGGAATTGAATTAGTGACCACTTTTATTTCTCTCCATGGCTTTGTGAAAACAAGAAAGATTGAGGTTTATGCAATATTTAAGTAACATGTCTAGCTGTAATGTAGCTATAAGCCAAAGGCAATTAATGAACCTTATAGAAATGAATGTTCATTGAAAGATTTTTTTTTGTTAATAAACTAGTTGCCATAGATTTCAGCAATTGAAAAAATTATGATGTTGAAAGGGGGCGGCAAGAATTCAACCAGACTTCTTTATGTTGAGAAAAGTCTGATCTTTCCACATGGTATAAGAATAAATAATCTTAAAAAGATCTTAAAAATTGTCATAGTTATTTGAGATGCATATTGAAATATGCAGGACTGACGTGACAGGATGTCTGAGATTTACTTTGAAAATAAAATGAAAAAGAGAAAGATAAGGCAAGAATAGCATCTTGAATTTTATCATCTTGAAAATGTATGAATGGGAGTTCATTATGCCATTCTTTCTACTATTGTACATGTCTGATATTTTCTCACAAAAAAGAATAGGTCCTAAGATCATAAATCTTTTAATTAACTTAACCCATTTATTAATTAATCATGATTTAATGAACTATAACTCTGATTTTGAGAGAATTTATGGAAGTGTTAAATGTTTTAGCAAAAGCTGCAGGTGTATATTGGCCTTGCTTTTGGAAATCAGTACCAATGTTTGGTCTTACCGATAGGGATATAGAAGATTGGTTAGGAGATGATTTTTTTTTTTTTTTTTAAGGAGAAATGTGGCAGACTTCATGATAAAATGATAAATTAGGCTACCTGTATTAGGAAGCTCTTATCACTATTTTCTTTTATCTGAACTTGCCTTCTCCTGTTGCAAGTACTTAGGTTGTCTCTAAATGCTTGATTAGGGCTCTACTTTCATAGTAGAAGGCTAATGATTAACATACACTGAGGGATTCTTAATATTTGAGACTGTATTTGGGACTTTAATGCTTTTTGTCTAGTTTTGATGTCAAAATAATATTAGTCTTATAAATGAGTGAAGAAGTATTCTATTTTCTGGAAGAGTTTGCTTTCCCATGAGTACATTTTAAAACACCATTTTGGTATAATTTACATACAATAAATATGCATACATTTTGAGTATGGATCAGTGAATTTTGGCAAATGTATATAACTGTTTAACCACCACCATAATCAAGATATCAACATTTCCATTACCTGAACAAGTCCCCTTATTCCCTTTTATAGTCAGTCTCCACCTTTTCTCTGGGCCCAGACAGCCACAGATCTACTTTCTATCACTATAGATTAGCCTTGTCTTTTCTATAGTTTCATTTAAGTGGACTTATATAGTGGGTACTCTTTTGTGATTAGTTTCTTTCCCTTAGCATAATGCTTTGGAGATTCACCCATGTTGTGTGTACCAGTAGCTTTGTTGTTGTTGTTTTTGTTGTTGTTGTTGTTTTCTGAATAATATTCCCTATCAATAATGATAGCACCTACCACATTTTAGGTTTTTTCTAGTTTGGGGCTATTATGATGAATAGAACTGCTGTGAACATCCACGTACACGTATTTGTTTGGACATATACTTTCATCTCTCTTGGGTGGTACTGTTGGTAGTATGGTATGTGTTAGGTTTACTCTATCATAAACTGGTTTTCAAAGTGTCTCTATACCATTTTACATTCCCACTAGCAATCTCTGAGAGTTCTGATTACTTCAAGATCCTTGCCAACATTTGTTTTTGTCTTTTTAATTTTAGCCATTATTATGCATTTCAGTGGCATCTCATTGTAATTTTAATTAGTTAAGCAACTATTTTCTGGTAAATAATGATGTTAGTGATGATGAGCATCTTTTCATATACTTATTTGTCATTCATTATCTTCTTTGAATATCTAGTCAAAATCTTTTTCCCACTTTTTCTTTTTAACTGTGGTGTTTTCTTCTTATTGAGTTGCAAGATTTCTCAATATATCCTGGGTAAAAGTCTTTGTCATATATAGATAATGTGACTGTGACTATCTTCTCCAGGTCTGTTTTTTGCCATTCATTTTTTTATGGTATTTTGTAAAAAAACAGAATTTAAAAATTTTGATGAAGTGTAATTAAAAAAATTTTTCTTTTATGGTTTGTGTTTTTTGTGTCCTAAAATGTCTTTGCCTAGTTCAAAATTGTAAACGTTTTCTTCTGTATTTTTGTCTAGAAGTTTTATACTTTTAGCTTTTTATATTAAGATCTATGATCCATTTTGAGTTAATTTTTTGTGTAGTGTGAGGTAACAACTCAGGTCCCTTTTTTTGTCATGGATATCTAGTTATTTTAGCACAATCTTAAAAAATTGGTTGGTTTGTAGTTTTAATATCTTTGTTGAGTTCTGTATCAGAATAAAGTTAGTCATACAAATTAAATTGAATTGAGTTTTAGTGTTAGAATAAAGTTAGTCATATAAATTGCTCTATTTTCTGAAAGAGTTTGTACACATAAGGTTAATGTTATTTCTTCCTTAAATGTTTGGTAGAATTCACCAATGAAGCCATCTGAGCCTGGAATTTTCATTATGGGAAGATTATTGATTAATAATTTGGTTTTTAAATTAAATATAGGATAGCACATTATCTAAATCTTTTGAGTTTTTTTGTTAATTATGTCTTTCAAAGCATTTAGACTATTTTAACTAAATTGTCAATTTATTATCATGCAGTTTATAATAATCCCTTGTCTTTTTTAATGTCTGTCATATGAATAATGATGTTCCACCATTCATTCTTGATATTTGTAATTTGTGTTTTCTCCTTTTTTCTTTTTTTTCCAGCTTTATTGAGATATAATTGACATATAACATTGTATAAGTTTAAGGTGTACAACGTGATGATTTGATACACATATATATTGTGAAATGATTACCATGATAAGGTTAGTTAACACATCCATCACATCATATAATTAATTACCTTTTCTTGTGCGTGTGGTGAGAGCATTCAAAATCCACTCTCTTAGCAACTTTCAAGTATACAATACAGTATTGTCAACTATAGTCACAATACTCTACACGAGACCTCCAGAATTTATTCATCGTATAACTGGAAGTTGTACACTTTGAATACCTCCATTTTCCTTCACACTCTAGTCCCTGACAACCTCTAGTCTACTTACTGTATCTAGGATTTCAGCTTTTTTAGATTATACATATAAGTGAGATCACACAGTATTTGTCTTCAGTCTGACTTATTTCACTTGTAATTCCCTCAAGGTTCATCTTCGTTGAACCAAATGACAGGATTTTCTTTCTTTTTATGACTGAACAATATTCGTGTGTGTGTGTGTGTGTGTGTGTGTGTGTGTGTGTGTGGATCTATATACCACATTTTCTTTATCCATTTATCCCTCGATGGACACTTAGATTGTTTCTATATTGTGGCTATTGTAATTAGTTCTCCAATGAACATCTATTTGAGACAGTCATTTCATTTCCCTTGGCTGTATACCCACAAGTGGGATTTCTGGATCATATGGTAGTTCTACTGTTACTTTTTTGAAGAACCTCCAAACTGTTTTCTATAGTGGCTATACCAATTTACATTCCCATCAACAAGGGTTCCCTTTTCTTTCCTTTCTTACTGGCTTTTGTAATCTATTGTCTTTTCATATTAACCCTTCGAACAGGTGTGATGTGATATCTCATTGTAGTTTTGATTTGCATTTCCCAGATGATTGGTGATGTTGAAAATCCTTTTCCCCTATATTTTCTTCTAGGTCTTATGCTTAAATCTTTAACTCATTTTGAGTTAATTCTTATGAGTTGTGCAAGATAGGGGTCCAGTTTCATTTTTTTGCAGTCCAATTTTTTCCACCCCATTTACTATGGAGGACTATTCTTTTCCCATTGAGTATTCTTGGCAACCTTTTATTTTTTATTTTTATTTATTTACTTATTTTTATTTTTTATTTTTTAAAATTTACATCCAAATTAGTTAGCATATAGTGAAACAATGATTTCAGGAGTAAATTCCTTAGTGCCCCTTACCCATTTAGCCCATCCCCCCTCCCATAACCCCTCCAGTAACCCTCAATTTGTTCTCCATATTTATGAGTCTCTTCTGTTGTGTCCCCCTCCCTGTTTTTATATTATTTTTGTTTCCCTTCCCTTATGTTCATCTCTTTTGTCTCTTAAAGTCCTCATATGAGTGAAGTCACATGATATTTGTCTTTCTCTGACTAATTTCACTTAGCATAATACCCTCCAGTTCCATCCATGTAGTTGAAAATGGCAAGATTTCATTCTTTTTGATTGCTGAGTGATACTCCATTATGTATGTGTGTGTGTGTATATATATATGTATATGTATATATATATGTATATATATGTATATATGTATATATGTATAGATATGTATATAGATATGTATATATATGTATGTGTGTGTGTGTATATATATACATATATATATATATATGTATATATATGTATATATACCACATTTTCTTTATCCATTCATCCATTGATGGACATTTGGGCTCTTTCCATACTTTGGCTATTGTTGATAGTGCTGCTATCAACACAGGGATGCATGTATCCCTTCAAAACAGCATACTTGCATCCTTTGGATAAATATCTAGTAGTACAATTGCTGGGTCATAGGGTAGTTCTATTTTAAATTTTTTGAGGAACCTCCATACTGTTTTCCAGAGGGGCTGCACCAGCTTGCATTACCACCAACATTGCAAAAGAGATCCTCTTTCTCCACATCCTTGCCAACATCTGTTGTTGCCTGAGTTGTTAATGTTAGCCATTCTGATAGGTGTGAGGTAGTATCTCATGGTGGTTTTGATTTGTATTTCCCTGATGATGAGTGATATTGAGCATTTTTTCTTGTGTCAGTTGGCCGTCTGGATGTCTTCTTTGAAGAAATGTCTATTCGTATCTTTTGCCCATTTCTTCACTGGATTATTTGGTTTTTGGGTGTTGAGTTTGATAAGTTCTTTATAGATTTTGGACACTAACCCTTTATCTGATATGTCATTTGCAAATATCTTCTCCCATTCTGGTGGTTGCCTTTTAGTTTTGCTGATTGTTATCTTCACTGTACAGAAGCTTTTTATTTTGATGAGGTCCCAGTAGTTCATTTTTGCTTTTGTTTCCCTTGCCTGCTTTCTCCTCAAGGATTTTGATGGCTTCCTGTCTTACATTTAGGTCTTTCATCTATTTTGAATTTATTTTTGTGTATGGTGTAAGAAAGTGGTCCAGGTTCACTCTTCTGCATGTCGCTGTCCAGTTTTCCCAGCACCACTTGCTGAATAGACTGTCTTTATTCCATTGGATATTCTTTCCTGCTTTGTCAAAGATTAGTTGGCCATATGTCTGTGGGTCCATTTCTGGGTTTTCTATTCTGTTCCATTGATCTGAGTGTCTGTTTTTGTGCCAGTACCATACTGTCTTGGTGATTACAGCTTTGTAGTATAGCTTGAAGTCTGGGATTGTTATGCCTCCTGCTTTGGTTTTCTTTCTTGGCACCCTTTTAAAATGTTAGGTGACCACATGTATATGTTTGTGTGTGTGTGTGTGTGTGTGTGTGTTTGGGTTCCCTGTTCTCTTCCATGGCCTCCAGTGTTGTGATGCCACCAGTTTTTTTCTTTTTCAAGATTGCCTTGGCAATCTTTGGGTCTTTTGTCATTTCATACAAATATTAAGATTTCTGTGAAAAATATCGTTGGAATTTTGATAGGAATTGTATTGACCCTATAGATGGTTTTGGGTAGTTTGAACATTTTAACAGTATTTCTTCTATCAATCTCTTATTTCCTTCAGTATACAGTTCTTTTACCTCTGTATTTTTAAAATTTAATTTAATTTACCTTTTTATTTTGTGTAATCTGTAACCCAATGTACAACTTGAATTCATGATCCCAAGGTCAAGAGTCACGAGTTCTACTGACTGAGCCAGCTAGGTGCCCCTGATTAAATTTATTTCTAATTACTTTGTAGTTTTGTTTATTTGTTTTTTATTTAAGAAAATTTTAAGGTGTTTATTTATTTCTGAGAGACAGAGACAGAGACAGAGCACAAGTGAGGAAGGGGCACAGAGGAAGAGAGACACAGAATCCAAAGCAGGCTCCAGGCTCTGAGCTGTTAGCACAGAGCCTGATGCGGGGCTCGAACTCAGGAACCGTGAGATCATGACCTGAGCCGAAGTTGGACACTTAATTGACTGAGCCACCCAAGCACCCCTCTAATTATTTTATAGTTTTTGTTTCTACTGTATATGGGATAGTTTTCTTTATTTCTTTTTCAGATTGTTCATTATTCTGGTATAGAGAAACACCACTGATTTTTGTATGTTGATTTTTGTTATCTGTAATTTAGTGAATTTATTAGTTCTAACCATTTTTTGGTGGAGTCTTTTGGATTTTCTGTATTCAAGATCATGTCATCTGTGAACAGAGATAATTTTACTTCTTTATTTCCAATTGGATGTCTTTCTTTTTGTTGCCTGATTGGTCTGGCTAGCACTTACAGTGCTAAGTTGAATAGGAGTGGTGGGAGTATGGCAGATATACTTGTCTTGTTCCTGATTTTAGAGGAAAAGCATAAAACTTTTCACCATTGATTATAATATAGCTGTGGGCCCATTATATCTGGCTTTTATGATGTTGAGGTTGGTTCCTTCTATACACCTACTTGGTTAAGAGTTTTTATGATGAAAAGGGGGCACCTAGGTAGCTCACTTGGTTTAGCATCTGACCCTTGGTTTCAGCTCGGGTCATGATCTCATAGTTTGTGAGGTTGAGACCCATGTTGGGCTCTGTGCTTATAGCATGGAGCCTGCTTGGGATTCTCTGTCTTCCTCTCTCTCTTCCTCTCCCCTGCTCGCAAGCGCTCTCTCTCTCTCAAAATAAATAAAGTTTTTATGATAAAAAGATGTTGAATTTTGTTAAATGCTTTTTTTTAACTGAGATCCTCATGGTTTTTAATTTTCATTCTTTTAATGAGATGTATCAAATTTATTGATTTGCATGTGTTGAGCCATGCTTGTATCTTAAGGATGAATCCTACTTGATCATGGTTTGTGAATATTTTAAGGTATTGTTCAATTCATTCTGCTACTATTTTGTTGAACATTTTTGTATCTATATTCATCAGGGACATTGGCCTCTAGTTTCCTTCTTCTGAATGTATTCTTCTGTTCTTACTATCAGGGTAATGCTGGCCTTGTAAAAGAGTTTGGGAGTGTTTCCTGCTGTTCATTTTTTTGGAAGAGTTTAAGAATTGGCATTTTTTTTTAAGATTTTATGTTTAAGTAATTGCTACACCCAATATGGGGCTTGAACTCACAACCCTGAAATCAAGAGTCACATCCTCTACTGACTGAGCCAGCCAGGTGCCCTGACATTAATTCTTCTTTAAATGTTCGGTAGAAATCACCAGTGAATTTATCTGTCCCTGGATTTTTCTCTTTGGGGAGGTTTTGGATCATTGATCTATCTCCTTACTTGTTATTGGTCTGTTCAGGATTTCTATTTCTTCATGATTCAGTTTTTACTTTTTTTGGGTTTTTACTTTTTTTAGGAATTTTTCCTTTTCTTCTACCTTATATAATTTATTGGTGTATACTTTTTTGTACTAGTGCCTAATGATTTTTGTATTTCTGTGGTTATCAATTGTAATGTCTTTTCTTTCATTTCTGACTATATTTTTCTAAGTTTTATTTTGTTTTTCCTAGTTACTCTAGCTAAAGTTCTGTCAGTTTGGCCTGTCCTTTCAAAAAAGAAGTTCTTGATTTTATTGATATTTTCATTGATTTTCTAGTCTCTCACTCATTTATTTCTGCTATGATCTTTGTTATTTTTCCTACAAAATTTGGCCTTATTTTGTTCCTTTTTTTTCTAGTTCTTTGAGGCACAAAATTAGATTGTTTATTTGTGATCTTTCTTTTTTTGTAAGGTCAGCATTTATCACTGTACTCTTCCCTCTTAGAATTGTTTTTGCTGGGGTGCCTGGGTGGCTCAGTAGGTTGAACATCTGACTCTTGATTTCGGCTCAGGTCATAATCTCATGGTTCATGAGACTGAACCCTACATCACGCTCTGTGCTGACAGTGAGGAGCCTGCTTGGGATTTTTTCTCTCCTCCTCACTTTCTACCCCACCCCTCACATGTGCACACTCTGTGCACACTCTGTATATAAACATTAAAAAAAATTTAAAGAAAGAATTGCTTTTGCTGCTATCACAAGTTTTGGTTGTTGTTTTTCCATTTATGTTTGTCTCAAAGTAGTTTTTTTATTATACTTTTGATTTCTTCTTTGACCCATTTATTGTTCTGCAGTGTGTTGAACTTCCATGTATTAGTGCATTTTCCTGCCTTATTCTTGTTGAGTCTTAGTATCATACTACACTGTGGTCATAAGAGTCTTAACAGGGAGGGAGACAAAACAGAAGAGACTCATAAACATGGAGAACAAACTGAGGGATGCTGGAGGGGTTGTGGGGGGGGGGATGGGCTAAATGGGTAAGGGACATTAAGGAATCTACTCCTGAAATCATTGTTTCACTATATGCTAACTAATTTGGATGTAAATTTTAAAAAATAAAAAATAAAAAATAAAAATTTAAAAAATGATTTCAAAATTAAAAAAAAAATTAGGGGATACAGTTTTTATCATAAATACAATCCATACTTAATTTAGTCAATGTTTGTCATTGTGCTAAGTGTAGAAGCCAAAAATATCAACACCAGTCATGCACCTGGCTGGCTAAGTCAGAGGAGTGCATGACTCTTGATTTTGCGGTTCTGAGTTAAAGGCCAATGTTGGCTATAGAGATTACATAAATAAATAAATAAACTTAAAAAATATACCAACACTCAACAGTCTCATAACTGAAATTAAAATTGTGCTATTCCATCCATTGTTTTTTTTGTTAATGGTTGTATGCACATGTACTATATACACTATTATTTTTATTAAGTTTTTAATTTTAATTCCAGTATAGTGAACATACAGTGTTATATTAGTTTCAGGGGTACAATATAGTGATTTGACAATTCTGTACATTACTCAGTGCTCATCATGATAAGTATATCTTTAATCCCTTTCACCTGTTTCACCCATCCCCCTATCCACCTCTCCTCTGGTAACCATCAGTTTGTTCTCTATAGTTAAGAGTCTGTTCTTGGTTTGTCTCTCTGTTTTTTTTTTTGTTTTTTTTTTTTTCCTTTGCTTGCTTATTTTGTTTCTTAAATTCCACATATGAGTGAAATCATATGGTATTTGTCTTTCTCTGACTGACTTACTTCACTTAGCATTATACTCTCTACCTCCATCCATGTTGTTGTAAATGGCAAGATTTCATTCCTTTTTTATGGCTAAATAGCATTCGTGTGTGTGTGTGTGTGTGTGTGTGTGTGTGTGTGTGTGTATACCACATACTTATATGTTCATCTATAGATGGACACTTTAGCTGTTTCTATAATTTGGCTATTGTAAATTCAATTTTTTAAAATTTGTTAAGACTTGTGTTGTGACCTATTGTGTGATCTATCCTGGTGAATGTTTTGTGGATGCTTGAGAAGAATGTGTATTTTGCTAATGTTGGATAGAACGATCTGGTTAAGTCTTTTAGGACCATTTGGTCTAAAGTGTAGTTTGAGTCAGATGTTTCTTCATTTTCTGTCTGAGTGATCATTGTTAAAAATGAGGTATTGCAGTCCCCAGCAATTATTATATTGTTGTTTATTTATTGTTTTAGTTCTGTTTGTATTTGTTTTATATATTTAGCGAATCCCATGTTGGGTGTGTAAACATTTATAATAGTTACATCCTCTTGATAAATTGATGCCTTTGCTATTGTATATGACCTACTTTGTCTCCTATTACAGCTTTTGAGTTAAAGTCTGTTTTGTCTGGTAGAAGTTTAGCTATGTCTATTATCTTTTGGTTAACATTTGCATGGAATATCTTTTTTCCATCTCTTCACTTTGCACCTATTTCTTTCCTTAAAGCTGACATGAGTTTTCTATAGGCAGTGACTAGTTCAGTCTTTTTTTTTATCCATTTAGCCACTCCATGTTTTTTGATTGGAGAATTCAATCCATATACATTTAAAGTAACTATCAATATGTAAGACTTAGTAGTGCCATCTTATTATTTGTTTGCTGGTCTTTGGTAATTCCTTTGTTCCTTTCTTTCTCTCTTACTGTCTTCCTTTGTGAATTGATAATTATCTGTGGTGCTTAGTTTTGATTCCCTTTTATTTATCTTTTGTATATCTACAGTAGGTTTTTGCTTTGTGATTACCATGACCTTTACATAAAACATTATAGGTATAACAGTCTATTGTAAGCTGATAACAACTTAACTTTGATTACATACAAAAACTCTTCTCTCCTTTTATAATCTTTCCACCATATTTTAAATATTTTTATATGGTATATCAATTAAAATTATTGTAGCTGTAGTTATTTTTATACTTTTATTTGTCCTTTAACCTTTATACTAGAGTTAACATACTATCATAATATAATATTTGAATATTCTGAATTTGCCTATATACTTTCCTTTTGTGTGTTTTATATTTTCATTGTGTTCTCATGTTATTTATCCGCATTCTGTCATTTCAGTTTGAAGAATTCCTTTAAGCATTTCTTGTAAAACAGGTCTAGTGATGATGAACTACCTCATCCTTTTTAGGCCTGGAAAGTTTTTATAACTCCTTCATTTCTGAAGGACAGCTTTGCCTGATTAAGTGTTCTTAGTTGACAGTTTTTTTCTTTCAGCTCTTTGAATATATTCCTGTCTCTCTTGGTTGCAAGGTTTCTCCTGAGAAATGTGCTGATAATTGATGGGACTTCCCTTGTATGTGAGGAATTTTTTTCTCACTGCTTTTAAAATTCCCTCTTTGTCTTTGATTTTAGACAGTTTTTTTTTTAACATTTATTTATTTTTGAGAGAGAGAGAGCTCACATGCACATAAGCACACGAGAGCTGGAGAAGGTCAGAGTGGGGATGGACAGAGGATCAGAAGCAGGCTTTGCACTGACAGTAGAGAGTCCAGTGCCAGGCTCAAACTCACAAACCATGAGTTTGGCCTGAGCCAAAATCAGATGCTCAATCGAATGAGCCACCCAGGCACCCCTTTAGATGATTTTATTTTGTCTTGGAATAGATATTTTTCAGTTGGAACTATTTGTGCACTTATGAGCATCATGAAGTTGGATGTCCAAATCTCTCCCCAGATTTGGGAAGTTTCTATAAATAAGCTTTCTGCCCTTTTCTCCCACTCATCTCTTTTGGGACTTCAGTAATGCATAGACAGTTTCTTTTAATGATTTAACATAATGATATTTTACAGAATGATATTCTGCTATTCACATAGGCTTTCTTCACAGTTTTTATTTATTTATTTATTTTGCTCCTCTGATGGTACTTCAACTGACTTGTCTTTGAATTCACTGGTCCTTTCTTCTGCTTTGTTGAATCTGCTGTTGAAGTTCTCTATTGAATTCTTCAGTCTTGTTCTTTAGCTCGAGGATTTCTGAGTTTTTTGTTTGTTTTTTAATGGTCTCTATTTTTTGTTATTAAACCCCTCATTTTGTTCATGAAGTGTTTTCCTAATTTCATTTAGTCATCTATTTGTGTTTTCTTGAAGTTCACTGAATTTCTTTAAAAGAATTATTCTGAATTTTCTGTTATACAGTTCATAGATCTCTATTTCTTTAAGGCCAGTTATTAGTGCTTATTAGTGTCCTTTGATTGTAGAAATTTACTTGATTCCTTGTGATCTTTGTATCTTTACATTGGTATCTGTGCATTTGAGGAAGCAATTTCCTTTTCCAATCTTTCACAGCAGTGTTGTGGGGCTACTAATGTGCATTCTTGCCATGGCTGGCTGTGATATGTGCTGCATGGCTCCCTGCCATCACTGTTCAGGCTTGCTGGAAGCTATGCTCAGCAGTAGTCAGAACCAGTGACTTGCTTACTTGTGTGGGTGTGTCTCTAGAATGGGTCTATGGCTGAGACAAGCCAATGGGTGGGAACCAAATCTAATAGAACTATTGATCAAGATGCTCAGCCTGAAAAGGCCACTGGCTCTGCTCTGCACTGGACTTGAGCCATTGGTTGGGATCTCTGCTAAGGGGACATCTCCAGCAGTAATGTGAAGTGCTAATTGCTGTAAACTTGTGTCCTTTCTGTGTCTTTGGCTGATTTCCTCAGTGATCCCTATGAGGCAGCATCTAAGAGGGTCTATGAGGCAGCATCTAAGGGGGTCTCATGGTAAATGCCCTGGCATTCTGGGAAAGGTGGATGGCCACCTTGGGCTCTCTTTTTTCCACTGGAGAAACTAAGCTCAGGGGACCCAGTTGGTTCAGTGCTGCATAGGCCTGGGAGAAGGATGATATAATCAAAGTAAAACTGTTCCTCTGACCTCTCTAATGTGTTTTTTCTTATTATTTTTGTTTTTGTTGTTTAAGGGGGTGCTTCTGTTTCATCCCTGAGTTCTGAGATGTTCAGAAAGGTATCTTACCTATGGATATTTGCTAGTTGCTTTTTCTGTAAAAGGGACTAAAGTCAGGAATTACCTATTTTTCCATCTTGCTGATGTCATTCCTTTTATTCTTGATCACTATAGCTTTAGGTTTTTAAATTCTTTTGTTTTCTTTAAAAAGAAACAGATTTTTTATTTCATTGATTTTTTTCTATTGAAAAAATGCTCATGTAAAAATTATATTGTTCTACTCTATTTTTTCCCTTTCTTATTTTTACTTTAGGGTTAAATACTTCTTTTTTCGAATCCTTTTATTTATTTAAAATTTTTTTTCAATGTTTATTTATATTTGAAAAAGAGAGAGATAGAGTGCAGGCAGGGGAAGGGCAGAGAGAGGGAGACACAGAATCTGAAAGATCATGACCTGAGCCAAAGTCGGACGCTTATCCACTGAGCCACCCAGGCCGCCTCATTTTTTTTTTTTTTAAATCTTTTTAAGGTAGAAACTTAGTTCATCGATTTTACATCTCCTGTCTTTCATAAGAAAGGACTTAAAGCTATAAATTTCTTTTTAGGCTCTCTTCAGCAGTGTATGACATTTCATTATTCTGTGTTTCTATTTTCATATACTTAACACTGTATATTTTGTGTGATTTCTTCTTAGATTATGGTCAAATAATATTGTCCATTATTTTGAGCCTTCTATTTTGAAACTTGCTTTATGGTCCATCATGTTTTGTATCTTGGTGAATGTGTCTTACATCCTTGAAAAGAGAGCATTATTTATTGCTGTTGGGTGGAGTGCTCTAGCATTTTCACTTAGATCCATTTGTTTGATAGTGTTCAAGTTTCCTATATTGTTACAGTTTTTTTTTTATTATTGATCTATCAATTTTTAATAAAGAAGTATTGAAATCTCAACAAATGTATACATTTGTCTATTTCTCCTTTTATTTCTGTCAGTTTTATTTCGTATATTTTCAAGTTTTATAAATACATTCATTCACAAATAGATTGTCTTCTTGACTAATCAATTCTTTATCATTATGAAATATCATTTTTTATCCTTAGTAACATTACTTTTCTGAAATCTTTTTGTCATTAATATGGTGACTCTAGCTTTCATCTTATTGTTTCCATGGTATGCCTTTTTTTTATCCTTTTACTATAGATTTACTTATATTTTTATATTTACTTTTTTAATGTTTATTTTATTTTTGAGAGAAATAGAGAAAGAGAGACAGAGCATGGGCGGGGGTTAGGGGGGGAGCAGGAGAGAGGGATACACAGAATCCGAAGCAGGCTCCAGGCTCTGAGTTGTCAGCACAGAGCCTGACACGGGGCTTGAACTCACAGACTACAAGATCATGACCTAAGCTGAAGTTGGACATTTAAATGACTGAGTCACCCAGGTGCCCCTACCCCATGTCTTTATATTTAAAGTGGATTTCTTTTGGACAACTTATAGTTGGGTTTTGCTTTTTTTATCCAGTTTGACAATTTCCATTTTTTAATTTTTTTTTTTTGTTCATTTACATTTAATGTAATTAGTGGGTTTTGGTCTTTAATCTAGCTGCTTGTTGCCTAGTTTTTCTATTTGTTTTTGTTTCATTTTTCTCTCTTAATTCATTTTATCTTCACTATTGGCTTATTAATTATACCTCCCTTATCTATCTGTCTGTTGATAGATTTATGGTTACAGTGTTCTTTAATTTATCACAGTTTATTTTCAAATAAAATTGTGACACTTCATTGGGGCACCTAGGTGGCTCAGTTGGTTAAGCATCCGACTTTGGCTCAGGTCATGATCTTGCGGTTCATGGGTTCAAGCCCCACGTTGTGCTCTGTGCTGACAGCTTGGAGCCTGGAGACTGGAGACTGCTTCAGATTCTGTGGCTCCCTCTCTCTGTCTACCCCTCCCCTGCTCACATACTCTCTCTCTTTCAAAAATAAATAAACATTAACAAATTTTTTAAAGGAACATGATGCAGCATGATGACTACATGGAGTTTAATGGTGCCAGATGGTGAAATACCTAAACAAGAAGTTGTGAGATGAAACTGGTGAGGTAAATAAGAAGGACAGGGCCCTATATTCATAATAAAGATCTTGCCTATAATCTCTTAGGACAGTGGAAAGTCACTGAGTAATTTTTAACAGAGATAGTATGGCAGATTTCATTTTAGATTAGGTCACTCTAGACACTGCTTGAGATATGATTTTGATAGGGGAAAACATGCTGTTGCAGTTATGTAAATTAATACTACTAATATTATTTTAGATGGTCATTGTCATGTCCCAGAAGTATGTTAAGCACAGTGAATACACACAACCATAAATATTTTCCCCATTATACAGATGAATTAAATGAGACAAAGAAATTAAATGGTTAAGCTCAGGTTGAAGGCAAGCTCTCTGGCTCTAGGTTGACTTCTAAACATTTCTGCTGTACAGTTTACAGATAATGAGGACTGGAAATAGGATGGTGGCATTTGGTTGGATTAAAAATATATTGAAGAGGGGTGCCTGGGTGGCTCAGTCGGTTAAGCATCCGACTTCGGCTCAGGTCATGATCTCACGGTTCGTGGGTTCGAGCCCCATGTCGGGCTCTGTGCTGACAGCTCAGAGCCTGGAGCCTGTTTCGGATTCTGTGTCTCCCTCTCTCTCTGCCCCTCCCCCACTTGCACTCTGTCTCTCTCTGTCTCAAAAATAAATCAAAAACATTAAAAATTAAAAAAATATATATATATTGAAGAGATAAAATTGGCAGGGTTTGATGCTTGATTGAGTGATTGAATATGAGTGTTGAGAACAGGAAAGTTAAGGATTATTCTCATCTTTCAACCTTAGTGGGTTAGATACATTAGTACCTCCCAATGAAATAAAAGTGGAACCAGTTTAATTGAAGAAGTTATGATTTCAGTTTTTGTATTTCATTGAGCCTGTAGGACATCCAGGTGGAAATGTACAGAGGGCACCTGGATGTTCAAGTCTAAAATTAATGAGATAGTTGTGGTCTAAATATATAAATTTGGAATTCATCTATAAAGGTAAGGTCTTAGAGAACTAACATAAAGTGAAAAGAACAGAAGAATCAGAACTGCATAAATAATACCTAGTAATCATTTAAAGTTTAAGCTTTGGTAGTGCTATTTAAATTGCTTTCTGTCCCAAGTACTGTTTTTTATAACCTGTTTGTTATCATATGAAAACTGTCACTAAGGAATTGAGCACATAATAAAGCTAATTGAATCAAGGTGTATTTAGATATGATACCTGAACTTTCATACTCTAATTCTTGAAAGATAGAATTTTAGGACAAATAAATTATATTTAGCTTTTCTCACAGTAGTTAAACTTATGAAATTATTTTTTTAAGTTTATTCATTTATTATTTCGGAGAGAGAGAGTACACAAGCAGAGGAGGAGCAGAAAGAGAGAGGGAGATGCAGAATCCAAAGCAGGCTCCAGGCTCTGAGCTCTCATCACAGAGCATGACACGGAGTTCAAACTCATGAACCACAATATCATGACCCGAGCCGAAGTCAAACACTCAACTGACTGAGCCACGCAAGCGCCCCAAACTTATGAAATTATTATATTAAGAAGTATTTCAGCATGAAAATGTAAATATATTTAAGACAGTTAGGAATCCTCTACTTTTTTAACATCTGTCTCCTTGAGAATAAGGACCATTACTTACTCATTTTTGCATCCCCAATGTGTACACCAGATACTCAGTCTCTATATCCGTGGAAAAACAGCTCTTTAAATACTAAATCCAAAAGGAATAGAAACCTCACAGTTGATCTCTGTATACTTAGTCTTTTGAATTAATACCATACTTAACTTTTTTGTGTATTTACATTTTATTGTGTTTGTATTTTATTGGTATTTTTTTAAATATTTATTTGTTTAGTTTTAGAGAGTGAAGGAAACAAAGAATCCCAAGCAGGCTCCGTGCTGTCAGCACAGAGCCTGACACAGGGCTCTATCCATGACCTGAACTGAAGTAAAGAGTCCAATCCTTAACCAACTGAGCCACCTAGGGTCTCCTGGTATTTTTTTTTTTTTAACCGAAATATTGGTGATACATTGTTAGTTTAGTTTCAGGTGTACAACATAGTATGGTATGTTCACCACAAGTAAAGCTACCCTCTGGCACCATACAAGTCTATCACTACACCATTGATTATATTTCCAATTCTGTACCTTTTATCCTCATGATTTATTAATTCCATAACAGGAAGCCTATATCTCCCTCTCCCTTTCACTCATTTTGTCCTCCCTCTCTCCAGCTCCCTCTACTCTGGCAATCATCAGTTTGTTCTCTGTATTTAACATCATACTTAACTTTTGATACTACTGTGAATATTGAATTTTGAACTTATATAGAAAATATCTTAAATGTATATTACATTATAATAAAATATATATAATCATTTTTAAATACTTGGAGAATTGATAAAATAATTATTGAATTATTTAATTTTATAGCACTATTCCCTTTGATGTTACATAAAGAATGAGGAAATGTCTGTAATTTAAATGTTAGGTCTAATGGATTTAGAAGTGCCTAATTTAATTTTAAAATCAAATTTTGAACACGATGTTTGAGTGTATGCCGAGGTATGTGTGGAGTAGACTGGTAGGTTATGTAATGTCTGAAATGGAGGAAACACTCTATAATATTACTTTTTAACTCAGCACTTTCTAATATTCAAGTAGATTTTTTCAGTTTTTGTTTGATATTTGTGTCATGCATTAAAACATAATGTAATGAATAGACACTTCTCTAAAGAAGACATCCGGATGGCCAACAGGCACATGAAAAGATGTTCAACGTCGCTCCTTATCAGGGAAATACAAATCAAAACCACACTTAGATATCACCTCACGCCAGTCAGAGTGGCCAAAATGAAGAAATCAGGAGACTATAGATGCTGGAGAGGATGTGGAGAAACAGGAACCCTCTTGCACTGTTGGTGGGAATGCAAATTGGTGCAGCCGCTCTGGAAAGCAGGGTGGAGGTTCCTCAGAAAATTAAAAATAGACCTACCCTATGACCCAGCAATAGCACTGCTAGGAATTTATCCAAGGGATACAGGAGTACTGATGCATAGGGGCACCTGTACCCCAATGTTTATAGCGGCACTCTCAACAATAGCCAAATTATGGAAAGAGCCTAAATGTCCATCAACTGATGAATGGATAAAGAAATTGTGGTTTATATACACAATGGAATACTACGTGGCAATGAGAAAAAATGAAATATGGCCTTTTGTAGCAACATGGATGGAACTGGAGAGTGTGATGCTAAGTGAAATAAGCCATACAGAGAAAGACAGATACCATATGGTTTCACTCTTATGTGGATCCTGAGAAACATAACAGAAACCCATGGGGGAGGGGAAGGAAAAAAAAAAAAAAGAGGTTAGAGTGGGAGAGAGCCAAAGCATAAGAGACTGTTAAAAACTGAGAACAAACTGAGGGTTGATGGGGGGTGGGAGGGAGGGCAGGGTGGGTGATGGGTATTGAGGAGGGCACCTTTTGGGATGAGCACTGGGTGTTGTATGGAAACCAATTTGACAGTAAATTTCATATATTAAAAAATAAAAAAAAATAAAAAATAAATAAAAAATAAAAAATAAAAAATAAAACATAATGTAATAATTCTTATAATTACTCTACAAGTATGTAATACATATTTACATATTTAGTTTTAAGTATAATACACATTATCTTTATTGTGGTTTGAAACTGAACCTTCAGTATATCTGGTGTATGCCTATATATGAAAAACAGCTTGCTGGCATTTTGAATGAGATTTCATTGAATCTGGAAATTAAGCTGGGAAGAATTGACATCTTCAGTGTTCAATAACAATATTCAGTATCAACAATACTGAGTATTTCATTCCATGAACACAGAATACCTCTCCATATATTTGGATCTTTGCTTTCTTTCATGGAATTTTGTGGTTTCCTGTTTATAGATTCTGTACATATTTTGTTAAATACATAGCTATATTTTTCTTGGTATTATTGCAGATGATATTGTATTTTAAAATTACAATTACAATTGTTCTGTGCTGGTATATTGCACAGCAATTGGCTTTTGTACATCAACCTCACATTCTGTGACTGCTATACTTGTGGATTCACTTCAGGAGGGTTTTTTTTTTTTTTTTTTTTTTTTTGTCTCTTTGGAATTTTGGACAGAGACAATCCTGTTATCTGTGAACAAAGACAATTTTATTTCTTTCTTCCCAGTCTCTTTATCTTTTCATTCATTAATTCGTTCATTCATTCATTCATTCATTCTCTTTTGTCTTACTATACTGGCTAAGATTTCTAATATGATATTGAAAAGAATGGTGAGAGGACAAAGTTTCCTTCAAAGTTCTTAGTCTAAGGGCACCTGTGTAGCTCATGCTTGAGCATTGGACTTCGGCTCAGGTCATGATCTCACGGTTTGTCATTGGAGCCCCGTGTGGAGCCCTGTGTCAGGCTCTGCACTGATGATACAGAGCCTGCTTGGATTCTCTCTCTCCCCCTCTTTCTGCCCTCCCACTTACACTTTTTCTCTCTCAAAATAAATAAACTTAAAAAAAAAAGAGATTCATTTCAAAAAAGAAAAAAAAGAAATTTCTTAGTCTTAGGGTTAAAGTGTCCAGTTTCTCTCTCTCTCTTTTTTTTTAATGTTTATTTATTTTTGTGTGAGAGAGAGAAACAGAGTGCAAGCAAAGGAGGGGCAAAGGGAGAGGGAGACACAGAAACCAAAGCAGGCTTCAGGGTCAACACAGAGCTGTCAACACAGAGCCCAACGCCAGGCTCGAACTCACGAACCGCGATATCATGAGCTGAAGTCCGACGTTAACCACCTGAGCCACCCAGGCACCCCTAAGTATCTCATCAGTTTCTCATCATTAAGTGTGGTAACTAGAGGGTTATTTTTTAGATACTATCAAGTTGAGGAAGTTACCTATTAGTTTTTGCTTGTTGAGAGCTTACCATGAATGGGAGTTGGAGTTTGTCAAATGGTTTTTCTGCATCAACTGATATGATTATATGATTTTTTGTCTTCTGCCTGGGGATATGATGGAGCACATTGGTTGCTTTTTGAATATTAAATCAGCTTTAAATACCTGAAATAAATCCCATTTGGTTGTAGTGGATAGTTTTTTTTATACATTGTTGGATTTGATTAGATAATATTTTTTTAAAGGATTGTTGCTTAACAAATATTAGTCTTTATTTTCCTTTCTTATAATATCTTTATTTTATTGTGGCATTAGGGCAATGCTGGCCTCCCAGGACAAGTTAGGAATGTTCCCTCTGCTTTTATTTTCTGAAAAATATTGTGTAAAACTGCTATAATTTCTTCCTTAAATGTTGGAACTCACCAGTGAAATCATCTGAGCATAGTGTTTTATAATTTTGAAGGTTATTAATTATTGATTTAATTTGTTTATACACAAGCATATTCAGATTACAAATTTCTTGTTGTATGAGTTTTTATCGTTTGTGTCTTTCAGGGAATTGGTGCATTTCAGTTATATTTGTCAACGTAGAGATGTTCGTGGTATTCCTTTATTATTGCTTTTTTGTGTCTAAAGGATCAGTAATGCTGAACCATCTTTCTGATACTGGTAATCTGTGTCTTCTTGTTTTAGTTGGTTAGCTTGGTTAGAGATATATCCATTTTAATGATCTTTTCAGAGAATCAGCTCTGGGTTTTGTATTTTCAGTTTTGTATCTAATTTTTATTTCTTTTCTTCTACATGTTTTAGGCTTAAATTATCTTCTTTCTTTATTTTCCTAGGGTGGAAGCTTAGATGATTAATTTTAGATCTTTCTTCTTTTCTAATATATGCGTTCAGTGCTATCAATTTCCCTTGAAGCTCTGCTTTTGCTGAACCCCACAAATTTTGATAAGTTGTGTTTTCATTTTTTAATTTCTCTTAAGAAAGACCTCCTTGACACATATGTTATTTATAAGCATGTTCTTTAATCTCCAAATATTTGAGATTTTCCTTTTTCTAGAAAAACAAAGAGATGGATTTCTGTAGGCAGACACCATTATAGTAGTTTGCCAGTATGAATTTCAGCTGCCATAAAATAATTCAGTTACCTTTTGCCCATAGTATAAGGAAGATTATAATGACAAATGTTTCCTTGTTCCAGCTACCTTCCCTATTTTTGCCATGGTGATTATACATGTTCATATAAATGCACACAAATATACACCACACTATATAAACATTTATATAGTTTAAATCTATTAAACTATATAAAACTAAACTAACTGATTAATTAAACTAATATCAAACTATTAAAGATTTTGGTCCAACCTGATAGAACAAGCTTAATAGCATCATCTTTTTCTTTTTAAGCCATACTCCACAGCCACTGTGTTCTTCATCCCTTTGGCCTTAACCTTGTATATTTGCTTGGAGCACAATGTGTAAGCATCAAATTCTTAATAAAAGCCCACAAAACCATGAATAAAATAACATGCTAGTATAAAGTAACTGGAATAATGTAACTGTGTATTCCTGTGCTGTAAGACATATAAGCTTTTTTTTTTCCTAAGTGAGTTAGTTGTGTCAATTTTTTAATAAAGTTTATTTATTTATTTTGAGAGAGAGAGAGAAAGAATGAATGGGGGAGGAGCAGAGAGGGAGGGAGAGAGAGAATCTCAAGCAGGTTCCACAATGTCAGTACAGAGCCCGATGTGGGGCTTGATCTTGTGAACTGTGAGAGCATGACCTAAGCTGGAATCAAGAGTCAGATGCTTAACCGACTGAGCCAACTAGATGCCCCTAGTTGGGTTTATTTTATTTTATTTTTTAAGTTTTTATTTTTAAGTCATCTTTCCACTCAACATGGGGCTTGAACTCACAATCAGGAGATCAAGAGTTGTATGCTCCACCAACTGAGCCAGGCAGGCACCCCAGTTGGGTCTATTTAAAGCAGATTATTTTAACTAATTAATTTAGCACCCTATATATCCAATTCATATTGTGAGGACTTCAGTAGTTTAGTCTGGTAATAGTGCTTAGATGAAAATCAGTAAGGAAATTGTTAATAGCATGAAAGTCTGTGGATAGCTGTATGTATCCCAGAGTGTGGAGCGTAAGGGAACCTGGATTACATACCTAGGACTTTAATACCCCAAATTCAAATGGAATCTCTGCTCAAAAAGAGGTGGAATACTGGTCAGGATCTCAGAGTCTTGGGAGCAGGTGAAATAAACAATGGATTCATTTACTAAGATTTGGGTGTAAGGTAGTGTCTTCTTCGCAAGAAATAGGGAACAGAGCCTAACAATTTCAATTACTTTCAAAACCAGAGAACCAGACCAACAATATGCTATATTTTAATACTGTTCCACAGAGCTATTGGTTTCAATCTCTTTAAATTCTCCGTAACAGTGAACAAAATTGGTCCCAGAACCCATAAACAGAGTTCATTGAGCCTTTCTGTGAGTTATATAATGACAGTTAGGCAATTGCGAGAAAGAGGGACAGAACAAGGCAAAGTTCATTATAGTGAATATGGTCAGATTCTGTGAACCCCATGTTTTAGAAGAAAATGTTTATTAGATATGCGTTTTAACCTTGTGAATCTACCCAGTTTATCCAAATTGAATCTCTGCTGATAGATTTTTCATCCATTTCACTAAGCCTCTAACCCTTCATCACGATTATTAAAGTCTAATTTTATGCTAAGCACTGTGAATAAAATGAAATATAAAAAATTCTTTCTGCTTGTTGAAGTAACTAGTAAAAATGGATCCTGGTGTCAGGTCATACTTTGGAAGACAGTTTGGCAGTTTCTTACAAAAGTAAATGTACTCTTACTAAGGATCCACCAATACCTAAAAATGTGCAAAGCAAACTATTACAGACTTTAGAACATATTATAAAAGTAAATCCTCATGAGCTTAGGATAAAGAAGGACTTTTAAAAAACAAGACAAAAGAACACTAATCATAAAGTATGTGATTGACCAATTTAACTATAATAAAATTAAAAATCTGATTAAGAAACACCATAAAATGAAAAGACAGGACACAGTTTAGGAAAAGTTGTTTGCAGCACACATGTAGCTGATATAAGCAACTCATGCAAATTAAATATACACAGTACTTGAACATTTCACAAAAGAAGAAATCTAAATGGTCAATATGCATATAAAAAGGTGTTCAACCTAATCAATAATCAAGGACATACAAATTATGTCCACCATGATTAGCACAAATTTAAAAGTCTGACAGTACCATCTGTTGGTGGAGATGTGGTGCAACCAGGATTCTTACGCACTGCAGGCAAGAATGTTATTTAGTGTAACCACTTTGAAAAGGTGTTTGGCATTATCATGACCCAACAATTTATATTCCACATATATCCTAAAGCAGTATTTCTCAAATTGTGGTCCATGAATCCCTGGGATTTCTGAACCACTTTCAGATCAAACCCATTTTCATGGGGCACCTGGGTGGCTAAGTCACTTAAGCTTCCTACTCTTGATCTTGGCTTAGGTCATGATCTCACAGTTGGTGAGTTCGAGTTCCCTCATCAGGCTCTGTGCTGACAGTGTGGAGCCTATTTAAGATTCCCTCTCTCTCCCTGTGTCTGCCTCTGCTCTCGTGCTCTCTCTTTCTCTGTCTCTCTAAATAAATAAACAAACAAATAAAATAAAAACTATTTTCATAACACTAAGACCTAATGTGCCCTTTTTTTCTTGAAACTGTATTGTTGTTTACAATGATTGTGTAAAATCACTAGTAGGTATAAGTGCTGGTACCCCAGCATAAGTCAAGTCAACCATACTAATAGTCATTTTATTTGTTACTAACATGTCAGTTTTACTTAAGAATGCTCTTGATAAAGCAGAAGAATTTTTATTTTTATTTTTATTGAAGCATGACACTTACATATATATCTTTTATAAAATATTCTGTATCCCCAAATGGGAAGTATATGAAACACGTTTTGCTCCATATTTTAGTCTGATGGTTGTCACAGGAAAAGCACTTGTGCCATTGTTTGAGATGAACTAGCTGCTTTTTTCCTGGAACAGAATTTTTATTTGAAAGAACAAATGAGAAACTATGGGTAGTTGGCAGAAATTCACTTTGAAAGTAAACAAATGAGCTTATTATTCAAGGAAAACAACTTACACTGTTTATTACCAATGATAAAATTTGAACTTTAAGCAAAAATCAGAATTTAGGAAAAAGTTATATCTGTCATTATGAACTTGACAGCTTCCTAATATTTAAATGCTTTTCTTTTTTCTTTTTCTTTTTTTTTTAAGACTTTTCTGATGAGGTTTCGTGTTATTGATGAGACCAAATTAAAAAAGATCATTGATATTGTTTCAGAATAAATATTTCAACTAACCTTTTAAAAATTATTTGTCAAGTTTGGGGTGCCTGGGTGGCTCAATCAGTTAACCGTCTGACTCTTGATGTCGGCTCAGGTCATAATCTCATGATTTGTGAGATGGAGCCCTGGGTGGGGCTCTGTGCTGAGAGCTCAGAGCTTGCTTGGGATTCTCTCTGTCCCTCTTTGTCTCCCTTCCCCTCCTCCACTCGCTGTATCTCTCTCTCTAAAAAATAAATAAATAAACTTAAAAAAAAATCACTTGTCAAATTTTAATATAGTATCAAAAAAAAAAAAAAAACCCTACCGTTATCTGAAAGGGCTATAAAAATACTCTTCCCTTTTCCAACCACATATTAGTGTGAAGCCAAATTTTCATCATACACTTCAACCAAAACGAAATACCACAACAGACAGAATGAAAAGCAGATAAGAGAACCCAGCTATTGTGTAGTAAGCCAGACTCTGAAGAGATTAGCAAAATATAATTAAACAATGCTACTCTTTTCACTGAAATTCTTGTTTTGTAAGATATTTTTAAACAAAATACTTACGTCCTCACTTAAATTTTTAATATGATGTCATTACATAAAAATTCATAAACAAAAAAGATCTTTTGGATCTCTAATATATTTTTAATGTTTATTTTTGAAAGAGCGCAGGTAGGGGAGGGGCAGAGAGAAGGGGACAGAGGATCCAAAGTGGGCTCTTCGCTGACAGCAGCAAGCCTGATGGGGGGCTTGTAAGATCATGACCTGAGCTGAAGTCAGACGCTCAACCCACTGAGCTACGCAGGCACCCTATCTAGTATTTTTAAGAATATAAAAAGATCCTGGGGTGCCTGGGTGGCTCAGTCGGTTAAGCGGCCAACTTCAGCTCAGGTCATGATCTCACGGTCCGTGAGTTCGAGCCCCGTGTCGGGCTCTGTGCTGACAGCTCAGAGCCTGGAGCCTGTTTCAGATTCTGTGTCTCCCTCTCTCTCTGACCCTCCCCCATTCATGCTCTGTCTCTCTCTGTCTCAAAAATAAATAAACATTAAAAAAAATTTTTAAAAAAAAGAATATAAAAAGATCCTTAGACCAAAAGTTTAAAAACCGTTCTTAAGATAACTCTTACAGATGACCAGGGGATATGTTCAGATGTATTCAAGAATGCTCATAGTGGCATTGTCTATAGTAGCCCCGTAATAAGAACCATCCCAAATTCATCGTCACAGAGTGGACAATTAAATGATATATTTACAAAGGAAACCTGTAAGTGAAAATGAATGATGTAGTTAGCTCAGCAGAGATGACATTCTCTAAAAAAAATTGTTGAATGAAAGAAACAAATTATAAAAGAATATCTACAGTGTAATTTCGGTTCTATAGACTTCAAAACCAGGTAAAATTAACATACATTGTTTAGAGATGCCATAGGGGATGATTACCACGAAAGTCAGGATAATGGTTCTTTCTTAAGGGAGGAAGAAGAAGATGATTCTAAAGTTGAACACAAGAGGCAAGCTTTTATTATTCTGAAAATGTTATGTTTCTTAAATTTAGTATTAGTAGGAGTTACATGGATGTTTCTTTATAATTATTATTTAAAATGTAAATATTTTATTATCTTTTAAGTATGCATGATATCATATATCATATAATATGCATGTGAGACTAAAATTAAACTCACAAAACAAAACAACAAATAAGAAAATATCATTAGAAGGTATGACAAGGGAGTTAATCAGACTTGTTACGAATTTTACTTGTGTTGGATGCTCTGCCTTCTGTGAAACTCAAATAGTGTCAATAAGCCATTAAATTTTTATGTTTATTTCAAGCGAAGCTGAGGCTTATCTTGTAGCAGTTTTTGTAACAATGATTCATGAGACCTCTATTCCTTGAGTTTTTGTTCAAAATGATTTTGATACTCAGTTTGGCTGAGTCCAAGTCATTACTCTGTGGTGTGCTGGTGTTAAGTGTCACCATGGTGAAATCTGAGGGTAATCTGATTGTTTTACCATTATAGGTAATTTGTTCTTTTGCCCCAGTTGCCCAAAATATATCTTAATTTTGCAGTCCATTAAGTTAACTAGAGTGTGGCTGTGTGTGAAGTCATTCTATGTCAGTTTTTCCTAGGACACCAGATTTTAGCCATTTTGGTTTCAAAAAATTTTTTTAATGTTTATTTATTTTTGAGAGAGAGAGAGACAGAGTGCAAGCAGGGGAGGAGCAGAGAGAAAGGAAGACACAGAATCTGAAGCCGACTCCAGTCTCTGAGCTGTCAGCACAGAGCCTGATGCGGGGCTGGAACTCACGAACAGTGATATCATGACCCTAGCCTAAGTCGGACGCTCAACTGACTGAGCCACCCAGGCAGCCCAGATTTTAGCCATTTTTATTTCTCAAAGTTTTCTTGAATTTTTTATAATCACTTTCTGTTTTATTATTTTGGCCCTTTTAGTGGAGACAACAGTGATATATATTGTATTTCTTTCCTTTATCTTTTAAAATGTCAGTTTTCATTTTTCTTGCTTTTCCAATCCTGTGATAAATCTTTTCGGCAGTTGCCTAATTTCATTTTTTGCTACCTCAGCATGGCCTTTTTCCTGTGATACTTTTATTTTGCACCCCACCCCCATTTACTTCCTCTGATAGTTTGTGTTTTCATCCCCTTTCTTGCCATATCTCCTTTGATTGCTTGTATTTCTGCATTAAATTCTTGTTTTTATAAAATGATGGCTTCATTAAGTTGGTTTGAATTTATATGTGTCCAGTTTTTATCTTTTCGGTACCAGTGTTTTTGTTCTGCTAAGTGTCCTCCATCTCCTATTCGTGTTTTTCTGTTCCAATTATTTATTTTCTAGATACACTTCTTGTTCCTTTTGAATCACGTGTTTGAATGAGTTTGATTTTCTGGAAGAACTATTTGTAGAAACTACAAATAGGGCCAGAGCTCTTTTCTTATCAGGAATTTATTAATGATATAGAGTAGTGCATGTGATTCAAGTTCTTTAACCCTGTATTCCTTTATAAAACTATTAGAATCTCTCTTTCACCCTTCCTTACCGACAGACTGCTTCCTACAAATATGGTTTGTGTGACTCCCATGTAAATAGGCCCAGCCTGGTCTTCTTCTGACAACTGGAGCAGGGTGTATATTCCAACAGTTTGCACTCCTACTTCAGTTGTTCTCAAGAAGGTATTTTTAGTTTTACCTCCCAGATTGTTGCACATAACTTTGGAGAAATATGCTTTGCTTGTTTACACTCAGACCTTCAATTATTGTTGTCTTTGTGTCTTGCTGCATTCATCTTTGCTTCTTCTGAATTCAGTCATCCTTTCACACACACGGTTTATAGTTTTAGAGGTTTTTTACATTTCATTAAATGCAAAATTTTTATTTATTTTTCTTGTGGGTTTTTTTTTTTTTTTTTTTACTGCTTAACAATATAGAAATAACTGTGTCCTTTCAGCTTTTGAGATAGGAACAGAAACAATAAGACATGAGAAAGGAAATTTCTGGTGTTTTTCTTGTATCCACTAGGACATTCAGTTGGAAATCTTCAACATATAATTTATTTCCTAGGATGGAAACAAAACAAAAAGCCTACTTTGTTTTAATAGATATTATTGAGAATTTGGGCTTTAGTTTTTTAAAAGATTAATACTAATATGAAGTATTTTGCTTTCAGAATTACTTAGCTTTTCATAATTGAGTATGTTATCCTAATCAACTACAATCTACTCTCTCATTGGATTTGAGATTTAATTTTACCCTACTTATAATTAATTATAAGTTAGCCTATAGTTGTCATATGGATGCTAACAAAAGACATGAAATTCCTGGATCAGAGACAAAGGATTTTATTCCTTACAGCAAAGTAAATAGCATTAAGCATCAGCATATTTATTTAATTTCTATTGGCCCCTGATCCCACAGAGGCAACACATATGGCTTAGATGAATGCTTCATACACAGTGGGTTTGCATCAAAACTGAAAAAAAAAAAATTGAGCTTGGGGAATCAACCACTTTTATAGCAAGTAGTAAATTAACCTGTTTTTTTATCCAGGGGTGGGGGGGTTACCTCATTTATCAAAGTTATCCTGTGAAATGTTCTGGTTAAAGCATAAGCCTTGCAGACTTGGAATACCCAGTAAAATATGGGGAATCAGAAGAGGCCCAAGGAGACTGTCTCTTCCAATCTCTCTCTCCCTCTCTCTCTCTCTCTCTCTCTCTCTCTCTCTATCTCTCTCTTTCTCTGCCTGCCTCTGTCTCTCAATCTCTGTTCATAAAACACTCCTCAAATGAGAATCCCTACCTCTATGTGATCTGAGATATTTTATTAAACACATAAAACCAACCAGGAACAGTTACCACTGTTAACTCATCCGAGTGGGCCCCATGTTCACCAAACTCTCTTTTGTTCTTATTCTTTTTTTTTTTTAATTATTATTTTTGAACTCAAGAGCAGAGAGTTGAGTTTGTTTTACGTTTATTGATCTATCTATCATCTATCTATCTTCTGTCTATCTATCTATCTATCTATCTATCTATCCATCTATCTTTTATCTTTGTATCCTCAGTTCTTAGCACAATATCATTATCATACCCACCAAGGACCCTTCTTGGTTAATATATGTAAATATGTATTTGTTTCTATAATCCTGTTTCCCATTCCAGTTTCTTTTCTTCCATAGGTAACTACTCTAATAAATTTTATGTGTATATTTGAATTCATATGTATCCTTGTAAAATGTCACATGTTTTATATATGTATGTGTTTATTTTTTAGCCTTTTAACTTTTGAAATAATTTCAAGCTTACAGAAAAATTAATATAATGGAAAGATTTCCCATATGCCCTTCACTCAGATTCAAGTATAATTAATATCTTATTTATTTTTATTTATTTATTTATTTATTTTAATATAATTTATTGTCAAATTGGCTTATGTACAACACCCAATGTTTATTCCAACAAGTGCCCTCCTCAATGCCTATCACCCACTTTCCCCACTCCCCCACCTCCCATCTACCTTCAGTTTGTTCTCTGTGTTTAAGAGCCTCCCCCACTCTCTGTAACTAATTTTTTCCCCTTCCCTTCCCACATGGCCTTTTGTTAAGTTTCTCAAGATCCACATATGAGTGAAAACATATGATATCTGTCTTTCTCTGACTGACTTATTTCACTTAGCATAATACCCTCCAGTTGCATCCACGTTTCTGCAAATGGCATGTTTTCATTCTTTCTCATTGCCAAGTAGTATTCCATTGTATATATAAACCACATCTTCTTTATCCATTCATCAGTTGATGGACATTTAGGTTCTTTCCATAATTTGGCTACTGTTGAAAGTGCTGCTATAAACATTGGGGTACAAGTGTCCCTATGCATCAGCACCCCTGTATGCCTTGGGTAAATTCCTAGCTAGCAGTGCTATTACTGGGTTGTAGGGTGGTTCTATTTTTAATTTTTTGAGGAACCTCCGCACTATTTTCCAGAGCGGCTGCACCAGTTTGCATTCCCACCAACAGTGCAAGAGAGTTCCCATTTCTCCACATTCTCACCAGCATCTATTGTTCCTGATTTGTTCATTTTAGCCATTCTGACCAGTGTGAGATGGTATCTCAGTGTGGCTTTGATTTGTATTTCCCTGATGAGGAGTGATGTTGAGCATTGTTTCATGTGTCTGTTGGCCATCTGGATGTCTTCTTTGGAAATGTGTCTATTCAGCAACATTTACTTTAAATCTTTCTTTCTGTATATGTACGTGTATTTTTTTTCTGAGGTGTTTGGCAGTAAGTTGTAGACATGCGCCTTTTCCCTTAATATTTCAGTTTGTTTCCTGAGAAGAAAAGATAATCTCTTATATACCACAGTATAATTACCAAACTAGAAATTTTAACATTGATATACTACTATTATTGAATATGCAGTCTGTATTCATATTTCATCAATTGTCCCAGCAATGTGTTTTATAACTCTTTCTCCCATCCAATCCAGTTTCTATTGCATTTAGTTATGTTTCTTTAGTCTTTAATTTGGAACAATTCCTTGGCCTTTTGTTGTTATTTGAGAGTGTGTATGTAATTTTTGCTTATATATATGATATAATGCTATCAATCTTTTCCTTAATTTTTTCAGTTTTTAAGATCCACCCATATTTATGTGTAGACATCTATCTTGTTTGCTGCTTCCAATTTCTGCTCAGTATCCCATAATATGCATCAGCCAACGTTTACTTATCCATTCCCTAGTGACAGACACCTAGATTATCTTCAACAACTTGCTGTCATAAATAATTCTGTTATGAACATCTTCCTACATGTTCTCTTTGGGAGTATTCCTGGGATATATAGCCAAGATTAGAATTGTTGGGTCATAATATATCTGCCTGTTTAATTTGACAAAGTACTGCTGAATTGCTCTCTAGAACAGCCGCCCTGACCATATACTTTGTTCTAGATAACATTCTAATTTTTGCTATTATGGTGGTTTTAAAGTGGACTCTTGTTTATTCTTTCTGATCACTAATGAGTTTCACTTCTTTTACCAACTGTTCACTGAGATAGACTTTCCTCAGGAGGGAACCTATCTTTACATACGTGTGTGTGTGTGTGTGTGTGTGTGTGTGTGCACGCACGCTCGTGCGTTATACTCTAGCACAATCAGCCTCTTAGAGGGATCTTTTGAAGTTGATGTCATGAACAGCAGTTGTAAACCCCTATTTTACTTGACATTCTCTTAGACAATTAAACCTAAGTCCTTAAGACAACTATCTGCATCTGACAACTAAAGATTGTTAGTAGAAATAGAACTTGTAAGGATTCCTCCTTCATGTACTAGAATTCATGAGCTGTTTTTTTTTAAGTTTATTTATTTTGAGAGAGAGCGTGTGTGAGTAGGGGAGTGACAGAGATGGAGGGAGAGAGTAGTCCAAGCAGCTCCTGCAGAGCCCAGTGCAGGGCTTGAACTCACAAGCTGTGAGATCATAACCTGTGTGGAAACCAAGAGTCAGATGCCCAACTGACAGAGCCACCCAAGTACCCCTGAATTCATGAGCTTTAAAAAAAAATTTTATTTGAGTATGGTTGGCATACAATGTTACATTAGTTTCAGGTATACAACATAGTATTTTAACAAGTTTGTATGTTATGCTGTGCTTGTCACAAGCATAGCTACCCTCTGATACCATACAATGCTATTACAATATGACTGTATAACCCTAAGCTGTGCCTTTTGTTCCTCTGATTAATTCATTCCATAGCATGAAGCCTGTATTTCCCACTCTTTCTTCACTCATTTTGCCCATATCCCTAGCCTCCTCCCATCTGACAACTATAATTTTGTTCTCTGTATTTATAGGTCTGATTCTGCCTTTTTTTTTTTTCTTTTGTTTTGTTTTGTTTTGTTCTTTAGATTCCACACTTGAGTGAAATCAAATTGGTTTTATCTTTCTCAAGTCTAACTTACTTCACTTAGCATAATACCCTCTAGTTCCATCCATGTTGTCACAAATGGCACAATCTCAACCTTTATTAGAAAATGATAGAATTTCTGGAATACTGTAAATACTAGCATGCAAAAAATAAAATGTTATATACCTCTTTGAAATGTATCAATTGAATCTAAATGCCATTACATTTTGCTAACTTTCATTATGCATTTAAAAACTATGAACAGGGGCATCTGGGTGGCTCAGTCGGACTTCGGCACAGGTCATGGTCTCACAGATTGTGAGTTGGAGCCCCACGTCAGGCTCTGTGCTGACAGCTCAGAGCCTGGAGCCTGCTTCAGATTCTGTGTCTCCCTCTCTTTCTGCCCTTCCCCCTCTTGCACTCTGTCTCTCTAAAAAAATAAACATAAAAAAATTTTTTTTAGTGAAAACAATGTGAACATGGTCTTTTTCATGGTCAAAATTTACATCATTTTTTCACTCCTTTAACTCAATATATATGCTTCATCTTTCCCAAACAGAGTATTATCCTGATGTATATTTTAATATTTCTTAATATACCTTAAAATATATTTTCATACTTAAATGTGTTTTAATTATATAAAATATCTTTATCACAAAATGCATATAAATTGCAATTACATTTTAAAAATTTCCTGTGATAATGAAGGAAATTTTTTTTCTGGATTATAGATTCATTACATTACAATAATTATTAGTCAATCATTGATCAGAAACACATATACATATTACACATTTTAATACATAATTAAATCTAAAAGTAAAGTTTTATAGAAAAATGTTCCTTTAATTATTTATATTTTTTTCAGTTACTGCATTTGTCTCTCTATTGCTAGAATGAGGCAGAATTTCAACATTAATTCAACTCTGATTTTTTTTTACAGAGGTGAATGCTGACAAAATTTGTTCACATAAATAAGTGAAAGGAATTTATTATAGAAATATCATTCACTTCTTTGAACTCCTTTTGTATTATTTGTCAGAACATAACCATTGGTGATCTAGCATCAAAAAGATTTTTTAATAACCCATCAACTGTTAATTTGATTATATCCTCTCATAAACTTGATGAAAATAAGTAACTACGTGATATGTTATTCATTCATTAAAGTCATTCTTTTTCTCAACACTAACACCAAATAATTCTGATTATCTCTTTTCTTGACACATTTTTATACCCCAAGGCAATGAACTATTGTAAAATTATGGATAGGTGAAGGATAAGTTTTTCTTTTATAAGGTGGGAGAAATAAGATCTTAAAAGGAGAAGCTTGACTTTTTTTTTTTTTTAGAAAAGAGTACATGAGGAAATTGAAGATCTCAAAAATTATTCTCTTACAGCCATCTGTGTCTGCCTACACCTATCTTGACATGTCTCAGGAATATGTATAAGTCTGTTGCTAAAAGGAAATAATATTTTTAGGCTATCATCTTTTTAAAAGAATCATAGTGGTATTCACATGGTAACATCAATCTTTGAGAGAAGTATAGAATTTTAAGTTTATTGAATTAAAAATTTACATTAAGGAGCTTATTATGTAACTCTGCAGCTGATTGTTTTGACAGAATAATATCTAATTCAATAAACTGTAAACTCTGCCATCATTTTCTTAGAAGACCATTCAAAGAGATTGATTCCAATGTGTTGATGTCAAATAAGAAGACTAAATACTGGTGTTCATGGAAGGTTATTTGGTGTTTTAATTTAGGGCTCTGGATATACAATCTCATATGTTTCTCTTCCTTTGCTTATGTTAGTTCCTCCACATAAATTCCTAGTTTCTTCTCCTTTCCCCACTTATTTTATGTCTTTATTATAGCTCTTTTATGTTGTATTTATGAAGACCAATCCACTCAGCTTCTTAAACATGTCTCACATCTAATCCCACCTGTCTATCTTAGTGCCCTAGTTCAGACCTACATCAGTTCTCTGCCTCATTCTCTTCCCACTGCTTTTTGTTCCATCTGTTTTCCCTGCCTCCATTGTCTTCTCACTCCAATGTCTGGACCATAGAGTTACTGTAATGACCTGTCCAAAATACAAATCAAGTCCATATTCTCCTACTCTGAAATATTCACTTGCTCTTACTCACAAACCTTCAGCATCTCTACATGCCAAAAGTATTAATATTTACTTTCATTTATTGTAATTCTCTATTCTCAACTACCTTTCAAATTTTTTCTCCAGCAGCTGTCATCAATATGTTTTATACTCTTGTCACACAAATTACTTATTTCCTTTTATACATATCCTGGTACATTTATTAGGATGTCACAATAGACACATAACTTTATGTTTTCAGTAATATTCAACATAAACCTTTGACCACCTGTGAAAAAAGACTAAAATTTATTCATATGCAGTGGACATATCCTTTATAGGAAAATTTATGATTTATCATTGAGATATGTTTTTATATCACATTGATGATAGCACTAAACATGGGTATAGGACCCAGGGTAGGGGAATGACAAAGACAAGCTTTGAATAATGAAAGGAAACCAAGGTAAAGAAAATCTCTCTAGCCATAATCCTTAAATGTATCAAGATTTTTCAAAAGGTGTTTTGAAAACACATATACAAACATAAATTACATATGTATTTAATTCTCCTTTATATTTCTAACAAAAAAAAGATTTTTGGATTTGGCTTTAACCTAGAACTCAATGGATTATAGCCATCTTTTTCTAATTCCCTTTTAGATTCAGCATAGGGAGGAAACAAACTCTAGGATGTTAAAAGGCTGTTTCTACTAACATTTACTAACTGTATGATCTTTAATAGGTCATTTAATTTTACTAAACTTCAGTTTTTCATACCTATAAAGTGAGAATTAATACACATCTCCTATCTATTCAGGGAAAGATTATATCATATGAGCTACCATTTGAAAGTATATGATCAATTAAAGAGATATAAAAATAAATTGTATCAAAGAAATATTCTGTGGTCTCCTTAACTTTAATCTTGTATTAATCTTGTATTTCCTTAGAGGATCTTGATAGAAAGTATATGTTGGTAAGGCTAATGAATGATCAAATAAGGAAATAAAGGATACATTGGGGGTTCATTTATTTATTTATTTTATTTCTTTCTTTCATGTTTCTTATGTTTTTTCCTTGCTAACACAGTTTTGGTATGAACCATGATGGAATTGGAAATTCTTGTGGGACGAAAGGTCATGAAGCAGCAAAACTTATGGCAGCTCACATTACTGCGAATACCAATCCTTTTTCCTGGTCTGCCTGCAGTCGAGACTATATCACCAGCTTTCTAGAGTAAGTAATCTCTAGAGAGTGATGATGAATTGCTCCAGAAGTAAGCCCTTGGTAGAAGCCTAATATGTAGTGCTTAAAACTGCATAATGAGTAACTTTTATAGGGTGATATTTCAGGCTGTTCCCAAAATACTTTAATATATCGCTGTGGCAAATTTTTTCCTTCATACTCAAAAAAGAACTTGGTAGATTAGAGAAACTGGAGCAAGGATATAAACGGGGTTGATGATGTGAGTGTCAGAAATGTTCAATCAGTGGGAAACAATGTCAGAAAGAATTTAAATTTACACAGTTTAATAGAGCGTAGGCCAAACTTTAATTCAGTGATGATATATTTCATTTTGTTGTTGAAAAAACTGAGTTTTTTAGGAATGAATGCTAAAGTATCTAATAGTAACAAACAACAACAACAAAAAACCAAACACCCAAGAAATGAAAATGAGAAAATGAAAATTTAATTTGAAATTTATTAAGTGACTCATCTTTTCTACAGTTTGAGAACTTCTTTCCTAATCTTTTAATGTATATTCCAAGTTTGTGGTTACTTAAATGTGAGATATATAAATTAGCTCAGGTATAACTGTGTTTATGAAAGCAGATATTCTTTCACATCTCGCCTGTATAGGACTTCAGGACTGGACTTTGGAAACTCATGTAAGACTTAGGTCTCACTTTCTAACTGTGCAACCATTAGCATGTTACTTAACCTTTCCTAATCTTCAGTGACCTCACTTGTTAAATGAGTTACATAATAATACATGCATCATCAGGTTGTTAAATATATAGCTATATACAATGTCATAATGTGTATGAAGTACAATAGACATTCATTAAGTGGTAAATATTATTTTAAATAATATTGAGGCTTTAAGCATTATTGCTCTATCATTATCTTCAACCGTTTTGTGCCACTTTTTTCTTGGGTAGGAGAGATTAAATACTCTGTGAAAAAGTGACTCATAGATAAAGCACTTGTGAACAACAGAAATTCTTTTTAAAAATTGTCTTTCTTCAAAGTTCACATTTATATGACTATGGTGTAAAACTTTAAAGATTCAGAAAAGCTATGTAAGGTAATATTATTCATTATAATCACATTCTGAAAACTTAAAGTTACAAATTTTTAAGCCCCAAACAAGAGATTTTAAATTACCTATCACAGTGCTTTCAACAATCAGAGATCAAAAGGTAAATATTTAAACTGAGCCTTTTTGAATTAATTAATATAATAATGAAACAGAAAGAATTGGAAATTCATATCAGAATGTAATTCCTCTGAATAATTATGCTATAACCTAAATATTTTTAATTTTAGTAATAAGTAATTATGACACTGCTTGCTTAGTGCCAAAACTGGATTGAAGGCTATAAAGATAGACCACAGAGAATTTGTTACACATCTTTGGGCAGTTTTTAACACAAAGCAGTAGCATTATCATTTTCCAAGATGTTTTTAATGAGATCATATTACCTAAATTTTAAACATTGTTGAAGATCTGCTCTCCCCAGAAATCAAGCCAGATCTGGAATTTCTCCATTGACTTGGCTCATGTTTTTATAATGGAATCTTAGTGTCTATCACCAGAAAGACAAACTGTATAACATGCTCAATATTCCTGTGAATTTTTGAAGGCTTGTCTCCTCTTTTTTTTTTTTTTCCAAGTACTATTTTCTTTCTCCCCTATCCTGTTTATTTTGCACAGTTTATTTGCTAGGACCATCTCTGTATACCTAATATAAGCACCAGTTTTTATCTCTTGCCAGACCCTGCGTAGTCAAAACTGTATTAAGACTGTTAAAAAAAAAATCCCCAAAAGGGAATCCCTAAATTACTAATAAAATATTGTTAAGAAATCACCAATGGTTTGGTGAGAGATGTAAAATTATTACTAGGTACGGGAAAGTGTTCCATTGAATTAATTAAAAGAATTAATCCAAAAAGCATTATTTAAGCCTTATTGCCTCTTTGCATTTTGTATGTAAGCATGATTAGTGTTGACAGGGTCCTAAAGGGCTTATTTATCCTGTATTTTATGAAAATATTTCTGTTGTGCATCCTCATGGGAATGCTCACAAAGTTAAAGCCATCAGTAAAAGATAGATATTAAAGACAATATGTAGAGACTTGGGGAAAGTTGGCTTTTTTTTCCCTCTTTAATAATAAACTAAACAACTCTGATTATAATCTGACCAAGCAATAAAGGTTTTTTAAACACAGGGCCCTTTAAAAAGGTCAGTTCACTGGAGCACAAAGACATAATAGTAACTTTCTTGAATTTCTTTGTTCCTTTTTATTAATGCAGTTGGCTTAATTGCTTTAACAGCTATGTGTGATATTTTTAAAAATCCAGTGATATTTTGATCAGGGATTGAGGTTACATTTATGTTTTATAGTTGGCTCAAAAAGACTCATAACATTTTATTTTAGTTTCTCTTCTCAAGAAAAAGAAATCTTGAAAGATGAATTGTTTAGGAACTGCAGCCCAGCCAACAAAATGCATACCTTTCTTTACTTAGTGACTGTATAGGCCCGAGATGATGGTGGATTTTAACAATGAGCTTTCTATGATTTATAGACATTCACTATTCACTATGTTCAACTGAAAACAATTCCATGGCCTTTAAATGCCAGTAAAGTAAATCTCTCGTGTCTTTCTGAAACACTAGGTGCTATTGATCAACCAGGAGATGGTGTTTACCAACTCCCAATATTTTTTTTCAGATTTCTTAAACTCGGTGATTCAATAAGTGGTTCATGAATCGCCCAGAAGCCGTCCTGATTAAATAATAAAGAACCCATTTCCGTTAAAATGGACGTGTTATGCCAGCTTCTGATGTTTTCGACGACGGCTTTGCAGGTAGTGTCCTTCCTATCTGCCTGCGGGACTTATTTACTTATTTATTTAGAAAATAAAGAAAGATGAACCTGGTATCATGGCTCACACTCATTGATGACTATGGGCTAATTTACCAGGCAGTGGAAGACAGCCAGAAGTAGTTTAGGCCAGTTTTTCATACATTTTCCACCACTTAGCGGTAGTACAGAGTAATTTCATATAGTTTTCAAAAATTCCAGAGCCTCTGTGAATCAACTATTGCTCTATTTAAATTAAAGTCTGTTAAATTGTTTGAACTGTCAGAGATCCATAGCAAAATTTCCTACAGTTCCAAATTAAATACAGACTAGCCGTTTTCACAGAAAGGATGGAAGCTGAATAAAGAAAGGCAATATGATTGTTGAAGGTGAACTAGAAAGAAGGATCTACAACAAAAGTGATATAAGATGAACAGGATGACCAAGACACTCCCATTGTCTTGTAGCAATTACCTTTGAAGATCAGTATCAATAATCTTTAAATGGAAACCAATTTCATAGATTGGACCCTCTTTTTATATGGAGCCCAAGAAACAGAAAAACAAGTTTCTCTTCCTTATGTTAATCAGGCACATTTTGGGGACTTCACTCTAACCCCTAAATATCTTTGATAAATCACAGTTACATATCGAGAAAAGAGGATAACTGAGTAAATCATTATCATTACAGTGTTTGTATGTTGGAAGCCTCAAATTCAGTTATATTCAAGCGTCACAGTCATACAGAGGGCAAGAGAGAAAGGTCTAACTTATTTTAGAAGGTAGTTATTATTAGTTTTGTGGATATTGATAAAGCAGTTTACAATAACATAGTAGATAAGACACTTGACTTACCACAGATAATGCAATTGATTCATTTAATTTAGGTGTATGAGCACAATTTTGTGTTACAAATAGGAATTGACATTAAATGTTAACTTTTTGTTGTTGTTGTTACAAGACTGTTAAGATATGTATAGGGTATATAGAATGATTTATTTTTTAGATTGACCCACTGTGTGGCTGAAGGTCTGTACTTTATAGTATAATTGTTTAAGTAAAAAATAAATCTAAAATTGCAATTAAGAGAATGTGCTCATGTGTTCTGGAAACAAAGCCAAGGGTGCATATTTTACATAGGGATCTGTAAATATTAACTGAAGATTCCACTCTGGCTCATGTTCCCATTTCAAGATTAATTTTCGAACTATGTAAATAAGACTTCTCTAAATTAGAAGTCGAATACATAAAATATGATTTTGCTATCATGCTGCAAGGATTTCTGGAAATGTAAATATATTTTGATTTACTAAGAATTTCATAATCTGGGAAAAAGCGTGTTCTCAAACATGCATTTTTTCTACTAAGAATTTCATAATCTGGGAAAAAGTGTGTTCTCAAACATATTTCTTCTGTTTTGTCTTAGATGCATAAACAAAAGTAGAGTTTATTATTATCTATAGTGCTGTAGATATTAGCTAAGATTAGGCTTTGTAGTGAAATAGATGCTGATAGGAAAATAATCATAGTTCTACTTTTTATGTATATTGTTTTGCTCAGGACAAGTGTTATATCTGCTTAATAATAATGAGTTGTAATAGTATCTCATAGATGGAAAGTAACAGTGCTCATTTCATTTATTAATGAGTGAAGTTTATGTTTTCTGAGTGGATAATTTGCATATGACCAAGGCACAAACCATCTATACTTAAAAGTGCCATTCTTATTTTGATAAAAGTAGCCTAAATAACACTAGATTTAGCATAAGAATTATAGGGTTATATCAGTTAGCTAGAACCCTAGATTTAATACAATATTCATAATTTCCATTTTGTTAAATGGAGATAATTACAAAATATAAGGAGATAACTCATCTAATATTTTTGAGAAAGGAAAAACGTTTGTACCAGGAGAACTGTACAAAGATGTTCTTTATCAGCAGAATTTGCAATTTTCAGAAATTAGGAATAATGCAAATGTTTGTTAATAGAAGAATGGATAAGTAATTGTTACATAATCTTAAATGGAATATTAAAGAACAGTATTAATGAACAAGCTACAGGTATACACATCAACATGGGTATATTTCACATTCATAATGTTGAACAAAAGAATAGTCACAAAAGAAAACCTATAGTATGACTCCTTTTATATAGTCCAAAAATAAGCAGATTAATAATTGGGAGATGTATAATTACTAAGATAAGCATGGAAATAATGATTTTAAAAGTCAGAATATTAGTTACTTTTTGTGGAGAATATGAGGGATGTGTTTAGGGTTAAGTGTTTGGGAATTTCCTAAGCAGCGGGGAGACACTTCTAGGGTTAAATATACATCTCTCAGACCCATATCCTCTACCTGTTATACTTACATCCGTGATATTTCATAATGGCAATTGATGACTCAGATGCATGGAAATATCCAGAATTATTATTTTCTAAGGGTTAATTAAAATAATTGTGATCTTAAGTTACTTGAAAGTAGCAGGAAACTGGCAGACACATTTTAGTAACATTATGCAAAAAATATTTTTATCACTTCATGTCCAGTTAAGAATTAAAATATGAAGGGGCGCCTGGGTGGCGCAGTCGGTTAAGCGTCCGACTTCAGCCAGGTCACGATCTCACGGTCCGTGAGTTCGAGCCCCGCGTCAGGCTCTGGGCTGATGGCTCGGAGCCTGGAGCCTGTTTCCGATTCTGTGTCTCCCTCTCTCTCTGCCCCTCCCCCGTTCATGCTCTGTCTCTCTCTGTCTCAAAAATAAATAAAAAACGTTGAAAAAAAAATTTTTTAAAAAGAATTAAAATATGAAAACTATCCCCCCCTGAATACTTTAATCCAGGTTTTACTGTATATATCAGATATGGTTAGTAGGAAAATAAGTAGTACATTTTCTACCCAAAACATAGAAAAAATTTAAATCAATCTTGGAGATACTCCTACCCTTGCTTTCCCAGAGCCAATAATAGGTAAGATCTTAGTGACTTGTACAGTTCTATAGACAAACCCATTTCAAAAGGCCTTTGTTGCTGCTGTATTCCTAAATACATGTCCACTTCAAAAAGATCTATACGATTTTTTAATATTTTATTTCATATGGTATTTTATTCTTCTGCAAAGAATAAGATTTGTCTATATATTTAATTAGACCATATTAATACAAAGCTATAAACACTTCTAAAGAATGGAAATAAAAATCCACTTTTGAGTAGAAGACTTTGTCCACAGGTCACCACAATGCATGCCTTCTGTATTGTCTGGGGGCCCTTCCATTGATTGTGTGATTTGGTATTTTTTGAACAACATGAACCATGATTAGAAGACCATTAATACCTGGGAACAAGAACTTTAAATGAAAGAATAATTTTTGCTTCCTTCTAGGTTAAGCCAAATTTCTGTTTACTTTCAGAAAATAATTTTTTTCCCAGGGTATCTATTCTTAAACTCTTTTGGGGAGGTCCATATAGTACTTCCTCTAGGTTTTTAGGTTAATTTTCTATACCTACAAGTTATTATGTATAACAATTTTTAATAGACTTTTGAGTTAATGCTACTTAGGTGAATATATCTTATACTTTCTTTTTTATGCTATCAGCAAATATTTTTACCTATGGGACTCTGTACTTAAGTACTTCAGTACTTAAAATTTTCCCATTGATTTATAGTAGCACTTGATTTTTTTTTTTTACATATTTCAATCTTTTCATAAAGACTTGTAACTTTGTTGTAGATGGAGATGAAACTGATATTTTAGAAGAAATATTATGGAATTAAAGTACTAATTCTTTATTTCATGAATATTATGTTTTATCAAAATAGTCCATCTTCATTCAGTAGAGTTTTTACATTTGACCTCTTTTATCATTAGTCTTAACATAAAATTTTGAATTTACTGATAGAATTGCATTTGTCTAAAATTTGCATATCTATGTAGATTAAAGATATTTTACATAACAAAATTAAAAAGCTTGCTGTTTTAAAAATTCATCTAGAAATAGTTTTCCTTAATGATCTGCATGTCAATTTCCAAAAGTAAAATAAACAGGAAGTAAAAAGCATTCTGTCATGAAAACTGGATAAGCAGGTGAAAAAAAAGTTTTCTATTAAGTACCTTGAACAGTGACAAGTGAACTGATTATAATAGCCAATAATAAAACCCATCTGTATTAGCACCACGTTTAATATTCCATCTAAATATTTTTCTTCATTAAAAATTAACCAAGTGGGGCATAAGTGAAAGGAAAGGGTATAAAGAGGACAGTGTTCTGCCCTCTTGGGTTTTTTAATCTATCACTAATGAATAACATGGTTCAGTTTCTAAAAGGTATTAATTTCCTGCTGCACAAATACACGTTTTTTATATAGCAAATTAACCTTTACATTTTAAGAAATATGACAAAATAGTAAGTGAATATGAAGCTCATTATTATGCATGGCTCTTTGTTACTTATCTATAAATGAAAATTTGTACTGTCCTAAATAATAGTTGAGGAACTTCTACTTGTGAAATTATTTTCCTTTGGCAAAGTGGATGGAAAAGATTTGGAAAAAAAAACACAAGTGCTGGCACAATTGACAGGAATGTTGGAAAAAATTTTTAAATGTTGGCATAGGAATTCTTTAAAAATTCTAAGTTACTCACATGTGAAATGAAAGTAAAAAAGCATCTGTCCTATTTTATGCACACTGACTTAAAAAAATGAACAATTATATTTAGCAAAGTATAAAGCTCTTTAAACTAAGGTATTCTGTCTGGTTTTTGGCGATCTTTATATTATTTGTTCCACTGAATTAAAATATTATGTTTGAGTGCAAGCATACTTTGAAAAGCAGAAATTGCAGAGAGAAGAGAACATTCTCCTTTCCAACTCTGATGACCCTAGATGAAATATGAAATTTTTGAGAGACTAAACACTTCTAATATACTTGAGAGAACTTTGGATTTTGGCCTCCTCTGTCATTCTGCCCATTTATTATTGAAATATTTCAAGAACCTTTGGACATGTCTTACTACAGCATCTATTGTTCTGCCCAAGTTAGGAGTATATAGATTAGGTCTTTAAGAATTACAACCATGGTTTTGTTTTGTTTTGTTTTTTAATTTTCCACATTTTATGTTTTTAATTCTACTACCAGATGTGGTTACATTTTCATGGAAAACAAACAAGAAGCTTAGAGCAATATGAAATTCTGTTTTGATTCCTTTAGAAATTAGTTTAAATCAGTGTTTGAAGGCCAACATGACATTTTCAGATTGTTGTCTGAGATGCTTTTATTGTGTCTTGGTGCTGGAAAAAACTATTGGAGCTCTTATTCACATTTCAGTAAATGTATTCTATTTTGCCATGTGACTATTTATTGGTAGAATGTATTGCTTTTCACGCATCAAGTTATTAAAGCAAAGAGTTCAACACATGGTTTCATAATTGTGATGGAAATAGTCCATAGTGTACCTAATTTCCTTTGATCCTTTATGTTGAACAGTTCAGGCCGTGGTACTTGCCTTGATAATGAGCCTCCCAAGCGTGACTTTCTTTATCCAGCTGTGGCCCCAGGTCAGGTGTATGATGCTGATGAGCAATGCCGTTTCCAATATGGAGCAACATCACGCCAATGTAAATATGGGGTAAGAAGTCTTAATCCTTATGTTTAGTCACTTATATGTGTTCTTTCATGACACAAATATTAAGTTGGAATTTTATTGAGTGTAGTATACATTTGGTAACATCTTTAATGCAAATATGGCCTTTGACTCACTGCTTTTTTTCTGATATCATTTATCTAATATCTATTTCTAAATGAGTAATCTTAAATAAGTTTCAGATGTCTTGAGAGGGATGCAGGTAGAATTTTAATAATTTCTAACGTATTTCTTTTAAAGTCCTGAGTTTATAATGCCAACTTTAGTTTGTCTTTTGAAATGTTATGGTTTTGAAAATTTCTCCCTCCCGGCCTTTTCTGGTACTCTAATAATTGTGTTTAAGGGAATTTTCATATTGGCTAAGAGCCTTTATTTTAATTTATACTTTTTAGTACTGAGTCATTTCAAGTTGCTTCATTCACTGCCCACATTCTAACACAACAACTGAGTGGGGACAAGATGACATTAACCCAAATAGAAAAACAAGGAAAATTACTGTGGAAAAAAATGCAGGTTTCATAACTGACTCTTCATGTCTGCCTAAAAATGTGGGCAGTGGATGAAGCAACTTGAAATGACTCAGTATTAGAAAGTATAAGTTAAAATCAAATAAATAGTATTATATATATAAACAATAAAAAAATTTTATAGAGAAGGAGATCAGTGACTAGTATAGAGACATGTTCATATACGTACCAGTGTAAACATACTGAATGAAAAAATAAGATTTTTAAATGACAAGTTGTTTATAAGAAGAATTCAAGTTTAAAACATAAGTTTAAAGGGTTGGTTTCTGTTTTTATGTAAATAATGTTTAAAATCACTTAAAAAAATAATAACCAAAAACGAATTAAGTTTTAAGGTAGTAAAGACTAAACAATATACACATTGTACTGTGCCGATTAATCCTCTTGGGTACAGTACAAAGGAAAGTAATTTTCAAAATATCCCTTGGGTGACAAACATATTATTCACGGTAGGCTTTGGCAGCACATTTTATGCACTAGATTTGAAGATTTTGTGCAACTATCTAAATATCTAAAGCCTTGAATGAAACTTTGGTCTTTCTTGTTTTTCTGTAAAGAGTCTTCTTTTATTGTTTCTGTATGATTTTAGCTCCTTTTTTTTCTTGGGTTGCTTTTTCATATAGAAAAAGTTGGTCAAATTTCAATCACCGACTTCTTATTTACTTGTAGCTTAGTAGGTTGAAATTCATGATTTAATGAGGTTACAGATTTTCTGTTCTTATCTTTGGTGTCTCATATCTTTATTAGCAAGTGAAATAGTTAATCTACATTTTAATTTTTTTATTGGAAATTGGGCTTTAACTGCACCTATGTATTTTCATATTAGATAATTTATATTATCAGTTTTGCAGAATCTATGGATGCATCTTTTCTTTCTTTAATAATTAATTAAAATTTTCATCTGATTATCCTATCTCTCTATTACAAATATCTCAGACTAGTTGATTTGAAGTGAGATAAATAGTAATTGTAAAATTGTATGTTTTAAGTTTATGTTCCCCATATTTAGCTTTAGATTCTATTTATGTGTTATGTTTATAAAAGCGTTTTTCAAATATTTATTTTGAGAGAGAGAAAGAGAGAGAGCCCACAAACAGGGGCAGGGCAGAGACAGAGAGAATCCCAAGCTGGCTGCGCGCTGTCGGTGCAGAGCTCAATGCGGGACTCAACTCCATGAAATGTGAGATCATGACTTGAGCTGAAATTAAGAGTCAGACTCTTAACTGAGCCAACCAGGTGCCCCTAAAAGCTTTTGTAATAGATATAAAATAACATTAGGAAAACTTGGGGAAAGACATTAGCATCTTACAATCCTATGCAATTTCACATATTTTGTCATTAATCTTTTCACTTTGATTTGCAGCAAAATGGTTTTCTTAGACTCATGTACTATATGAAAATGCTTATGCTACCTTTTTATAATGTGCTATATATTGCCAAGAAAGTTTCTTGAGTCATAATAGATTCTGTACAATCACTCTCACTTCTTAAGCTTGTGCCCGAAAAATTGGGTTTACACCATTGGTAGCACCCAAACACACATTGTGTTTTATCTGGTGAATTCCTAAGGTTTTAAATGATTCTAAACACTTTTTTAGAAAACAGTAGCAGCTTTGAAAGTAGGAGTCCAGTCAGGTAAACAAGACATACTTCAGATGGTAGCTGAAGGGAAAACAAACCAGCCCTGATTTAGCTGTCAGGGGGTTATAGCATCCTGAGATGAACACTAGACAAAGTACTGGGGGCTTAGAAGAACACTACTACAGACTTTTAGTGAGGGGACACCTTGGTGTTGGACATCAGGAAATGATCCCTCTTTCAACTAGCAGGTCTCTAATGATGCCAGGGAAGATTTTAAGCAAGTACAGAGTAACACATGACTGCAGCAGTGATCAGCTTTCCATCACTTCTGCTTCGGTTATTATGTGACCATTGCTAGGGTTACTTGTGATTATATCTGCGATTACAAAAAATGTTACTGAAATTCATTGTGAGCAGGTTCATTAATATACATGTTATAATTGAGAGTTTACATGAAAATTTTTATTTTTTATTCTACTTCAGGACAGCATCTTGTACCATTATTCTTGTAGATCATCTGTTTATGTTTTCTAGGTATCTATCACTTCCAGTAGAAGTAGTGAGGAGATTGTAATGGCTATAAATACAAAGAACAAAACAGTATAGTATATACAGAGTAAAATAGTTGTATAATGTAGTAATTTATAAATGTTATGTGGTTTGTGGTTTTACATACTATCTTTTTCTGGGATACTTCAGACTACTTTGATAAAAATTGTAATTGTTTATTAATATTTTGTAGATAGTGAAACTAAAATACAGAATTTGATTTACCTACCCTAAGGTTAAAACAAAAATTTTAAAAGGTCTAGGGGTGCCTGGGTGCCTCAGTCAGTTAAGCATCCAACTCTTGATTTCAGCTCAGGTCATGATTTCACAATTCATGAGTTCAGTCCCAGCATCCAGCCCCATGCTGACAGGGCAAAACCTGCTTGAGAATCTGTCTCTCCATCTCTCTCTGCCCTTCCTCTGCTCAGGTGCATGCTCTTGAAAGAAATAAAGGAAGGAAGGAAGGAAGGAAGGAAGGAAGAAAGGAAAGAAGGAAGGAAGGAAAGAAGAAAGGGAGGGAGGGAAGGAGGGAGTGAGGAAAAGAAAGAAGGAAAGAAAAGGAAAGAAAGAGAAAGAGAAAAAGAAAGAAAGAAAAAGAAAGTTCCATTTTCTGTTAGATGTAGTAAATATGTTAATAAAGATAGCAAATATATTTTATTTCAGGAGACACTGTTTATCAGTTTTCATCAAATGGTGTCTGTTTCTAAATATCTTCTTAAAACAAAACAAAACAAGACAAAACAAAACTCTCCATTTTATCCCAGTCTTTTTCGGGAGAGGGGTGATCTGGAAATACGCCCCTAAACATATTTTTGGGTTTATAAATTCTCAGGTATTTGAAACCGCAGGTATGGATATGAGTTTTATTTTCTTTTACCTTATGTAAAAAGTTAGGACCTCTTCAAGGCAAGAGACAAGTACAGATGAGCAGCATATAAAACAAGATGCTACTGGAACACCTAAAAAAATCTGCTAGCTGTATTAGTAAGTTTCTGAGGGTGACTGTGATGTGTTCTGGATGAAAATTCATCACAAATAAAACAGTATCAGTGTGTCCAAAAAATGTGTTTTTTTCTTTTTTTGCCTGTTTGGAGGAAAATTGCTGCCTGTAAAGCTCTGTAGAATCTATTGTCTCATTCCTCTTCCACTTTCCATTTGTCTCCTTTTTTCTTAGTAGAAAAGAATTATTAAAAGTAGATTAACAAAAACATTTTACGTTAATAATAACAAGTGTAAACTTTGGAAGGAACTCACTAATGAGCCTATGTATTGTAGAGGATGTAGGTGATCTTTTGACAGCTTTCTAAAAAGCACAGGTTAATTCAAGACTTAGTCTCAGACATAGCTCTACATTTCTTTATTTTGTTACTACAAATCATATCCTAAATATTTTTTGCATATATACTTAATGGTTCTATGTAGTTCAACAATATCCACTACATAATTTACTGGTAACTATCAGTTGGTGATTGCAGTAATCACATGACACTTTTTAACAGAAATAGAAAAACAACCCTAAAATTCACAGGGAACCATTAAAGACCCTGAGCGGCCAAAGTAAATTTGAACAAGAAGACCAAAGCTGGTGGCATTATACTTCCTGATTTCAAAATATATTACACAGCTACAGTAATCAAAATAGTATGGTACTAGTGTAAATACAAACAGACCAATGGAAGCGAAGAGAGACCAGAAATAAAGCCATGTACAGCCTATATGATCAATGACTCTTTGACTAGGGTGCCAACAGTACACAATGGTTATAGTCTCTTCTGTAAACGGTATTGGAAAATTGGACAGCCACAGGTAGAAGAATGAATCTGACCCTTATACCACACACAAAAATTAACTCAAAATCGATTAGAGACTTAAATAAGAGACCCAAAACTATACAGCTCCTGAAAACAAACATAAGGGAAAAACTTCTTGATTTTGGCAATGGTTTCTGAGATGTGACACCAAAAGCATAGGCAACAAAAGCAAAAATAGACAATTGGGGTTACATCAAACCAAAAAGCTTCTACACAGCAAAGAAGACAGTCAACAAAATGAAAATACAGCTTATGGAAAGGAAGAAGATATTTGCAAATCATATATCTGATAAATGATTAATGTCCAAAATTTATAATAGCAATACCAAAAGAAAAAAAAAAAAACAAAAAAAAGAGAACAAAAACCAATAACCCAACTAAAAAATGGTTGAAGAACTGAATAGACATTTCTTAAAAGAAAATGTACAAATGACCTGTAGGTATGTTAAAAGGTGCTGATCATCACTAATCATCAGGGAAATGCAAATCATAACCATGATGAGGTATTACTTTACACCTGTAAAGATGGTTATAATAAAAATAAGTAAATAAAAGCAAATACACAATAAAATAAGTGTTGACAAGAATGTGAGGAAAAGAGATTCCTTGTGCACTTGTGGTGGGAATGTGAACTGGTGCAGCCACTATGGAAAATAGTGTGGAAGTTTCTCAAAAAATAGAAAATAGAACTACTATATGATCCAGCAGTCCCACTTCTGAGTGTATATCCAAAAGAATTAAAATCAGCGTCTCGAAGAAATATGTGTACGCTCATATTCATTGCAACATTATTCACAGTAGCTGAGACAGGGAAGCAACCTAAATGTCTACTGACAAAGAAATGGGTAAAGAATATCTGGTATGTACATACAATGGAATATTATCTGGGCCTGCAGAGATGGAGATCCCAACATTTGTGACAATGTGGATGAACCTGGAGGACATGCTAGGTGAAGTAAGGTAGACAAAGAAGTACAAATACTATATGATACCACTTATGTGCAGAATCTGAAATAGTCAAACTTATAGAAACAGAGTAGAATGGTGGTGGCCAAGAGACTAGGGAAAATTGAAAATGAGTAGGTACTTGTGGAAGGATACAAAGTTCAGTTATGTAAAATGAATAAGTCCTACAGGTCTACTGTATTGCATAGTACCTATAGTAAACAATACTGAATCGTGTACTTAAAATTTGCTAAAAGGGTAGAACTTATGTTAAGAACTTAAGTTCTGGGGCGCCTGGGTGGCTCAGTTGGTTAAGCGTCTAACTTGATTTCAGCTCAGGTCACAATCTCACGGTTCATGGGTTTGAGCCTTGCATCGGGCTCTGTGCTGACAGCTTGGAGCCTGGAGCTTGCTTCAGATTCTGTGTCTGCCTCTCTCTCTGCCCCTCCCCTGTTTGGTCTCTGTCTCTGTCTCTGTCTCTCAAAAATGAATAAATGTTAAAAAAAATTTTTTAAAAAAGAACTTACGTTCTTAGGGCACACACAAAATGAGGAAGCTTTTGTAGGTGATGGGTATATTTAGAGCATAGTTTGTGGTGATGGTTTCATGGATGTATACTTATCTCCAAATTCATCAAATTGTATACATTAACTGTGTAGAGCTTCTTTGTGTGTCAGTCATACATTAATAAAGTGGTTTTAGAAAGAGAGAGAGAGAGAGAGAGAGGAGTAATTGCTCATGAACAGGTAGATTTAAGGACCAGGATAATACCAGAGAATTTTTTTTCTTTTTCTTTAGTTTTTTTTTTTAATTTATTTTTGAGAGATGGAGAGGGAGAGACAGAGAGAGGGAAGGAGACAGAAAATCCCAAATAGGATTCATGCTGCCAGCACCAACCCCAACATGGGTCTCTAACCCACGACCTGAGCCGAAACCAAGAGTCGGATGCTTAACTAAGTGAACCACCCAGTGCCCCAACACCAGATAAATTTTATAGATACCATAGCTTTGTTTAATTTATGGAAATTTTTTTATTATCTATGAAGTTTGTCACTGTTCATATAGACTTACAATTTAGCATATAAATGCGTAATAATGTGTTGTACATTATTACTTAGTGTAGAACTGAATAATGTTTTTATCAATGGACCATGTATTCTGAACCATAAAATGGAAACACATGATCTAATACATGGTTTCACAATGCAACAGAATATTTTAAATAAAATTCTTCTCACCATTCACTATTACCTATGACCTCAAATTGATTATTGTTAGATTTTACTCAGATACTGTTTCCAGTGACCAGCAGCCAATTTCTTCTTGTAAACTTCAGATGGTGAAATGTATGGCAAGCATGCAAAGTGTTTTTTTTATTTATCTGGCACATGGCAGACATTCAATAAACATTTCCCTTTCTTCTATGAATATCTATGTCATCCATGATATCATTCCTGTACAGTTGATATGCTGGTTAAAGTGCTGTAGGAGAATCTAAGCCATCTGTATTTGGGGAGCATATGAAGATATTCCAAGGGTCACATTTTGACACATTAACATCCTTCACTCTCAGCTCAAATACATTTTCTCTTCAGACAAGCCTTCTGTCCAGTCTACCTATAGAAAAAGTCTTCTCCCAGTTTTTCTCTTTCACATTATACTTTTTATTTCCTTCATAGCATTTATTTTAAGCCATAATCATCCTGCTTATTTGATTACTCATTAACTATTTAATTGTGATCTTCTAGGTAAGGCTTTCCCTAACTACTTCCTCTAAAACTGCAGGTGCACATATGCATATCATATACACATGTGCATGTGTGCGCACACACACACACACACACACACACACACACACACTCCCTGTCATTTTCCTCTCTTTATTTTCCTCAAGATTTATTACTTTTGCTAATTCATCTTTATTGTCTGCTTTAACCCCTAGAATAGATCTTACCTGGAGATAGGGATTTTAACCTATTTCATTCCCTGTTCTTTTCCCAGCACTTAGAACAGAGCCTGACACATGGTAGGTGCTCAACAAATATTTGTTGGAAAAATGAGTTGATAATTATAATAGAACATTAAGTTCCACAAGAGTAAGAATTCCACCTACCTTGTTCATGGCTGTTTATATAATGAGTGGAGCAATGCCTGCTTTATAATAGGAACTCAAAAAATATTTGTTGGATAAATGAATGAGAAGAATTATTTGCTGAAGAATTAGTGGGGAGAGGAACTTTGTGACTACTTTGTGTATTTGAAGAGCTGACAAAGACTAGTGTTGCTGAAGCTCTCAAAGCAAGCCCTCATAAATGAGATAGGCAAAGAAAATAGGAGCCAAATCTGTTTGCACCTTATAGGCTGTGTTAAGAATTCTAGGTTTTTATCTTAAGAGCACTGGGTAACTATTGAAGGTGTTTTAATGAATGAGACCAAGAGGGATACCAATGTGCAGAAAATCACAGAAATTCTAAGACACATTGTGTTTTGGAAACAAATGTAATTCTGTAATCTGGGGAAACCATGTTGGAAAATGGAAGACTTTTACAAAGTGGTCCATATGCTCCTCCCTCCCCTTTTCTCTTCCCTCCAAAGTACATTCTACACAGAATGCTAAAGCCGCTCTGTCACTGTTGTTACTCCCTGTAGCAATACCCTTGCTTTTGTAGGTAAATGTAAATTTATTCTTTTTATACTCTAGGGTACTGCACTATAACTCCGATGAAATGAGTGAAAATGTTTACGTATAGAAATTCCGTAATTTTGGCTTAAAGATTGAAGAATTTTGAGTCTCATGATGGAAACAGAACATACAAATAGAAAGTATGATGTAACTTTGGAAATTTTAAGCCTTCTCATTGATTTTGAATCTTTCCAGGGAAAATGTGTTTGTGTCACACTCTGTATTTTAACTTACAGGTCATCAATTAAGTGATTAATGATAAAATAATCTATAAATGGTTAAATACACCATACTTGTTCCACCCGTTCAGCGATGACAGATTTTTAGTATCTAATATTAGAAATGGAAGGTCACAAGGAATATATATGGTTATATATAAAATTGAAGTTATTGATGTGTAAGAAGAAGGTACGGTTGATATTCAGTCAACCCCAGTGAATTGTGCACATTTTCACACCTAAGGAAATCTAACTAGTAGGCCAGTTTGTTATCAAAAGCTATTTGGCAGGGTGCCTGGGTGGCTCAGCTGGTTAAGCATCCGACTTGGTTTCCCCTGGGGTCATGATCTCATTGTTCTTGGTTTGGGGCCCTGCGTCGGGCACTGCGCTGACATTGTGGAGCCTGCTTGGCTTTCTCTCTCTCTCCCTCTTTGTCTGCCCCTCCCTGCTCATGCTTTCTGTCTCTCTCAAAATAAATAAATAAACTTGAATAAAAATAAAATATTTTTAAAAGTTGTTTGGCAAGCATAGAATTAAAATAGAGGATGGTATAAAGTATTTATATTAAAAAAAATTTTTTAATGTTGTATTTATTTTTGAGAGAGTGAGAGTGCGAGCAGGGGAGCAAGAGGGGGACAGAGGATCCAAAGCAGGCTCTGCACTGACAGCAGTGATCCTGATTCAGGCTCACGAACTGTGAGATCATGAACAGAGCTAAAGTCTGACACTCAACTGACTGAGCCACCGAGATACCCCTAAATTATTTTTATTAACATGTTAATTAATAACCATAAGAATACCATCAAGCTATATCTGCCTGAAATATAGCTATTTGCAGACAGGGTGGCCTGCTAAATATAAGATAGTTGAGTTGTCTAATCAGGGTATCCTCCCCCTGGAGGGTACTTAATAAAGCCTGATGTGTTTTGTCTCTCAGACTCAAGTTTTTAATGTTTTAATGCTTACTACCTTTTGTTTATTATTTTATCACCACCAATTAGCTAAGATTCAAGTCATTATTTCTTTCTACTTGAGAATCATTCTAATAAAAAGACTTTATTAGTCTTTTTAAGGAATTGTTGGCTACCTACCAAATTCTTTTTTAGGAGATGCAGATAACTTGGGAAAGGATGATAGTGAAATACTTAGAAGTACATATAAGGGAAGTTTAAAGAAATGGAGTTTGAGTAGCCTATAAAAAAGGAAGTTAAATGTTGGTCTTAAAACTGTCTTCAGTCTTTGGAACATTTATTATAGTTTGATTGTTGGTAACAAATTGTTCTCCTTCCCTACCAAGAGCATAAAAAAAACACAGTCATCTTCATTTTTACAGCTGGAAGGTTGTAGATTTGGTAGTAGGAAGAATTTCAAGTTATTAAATATTGGAATGTTGCACTGAGGGAGATTGTAGAACCACTTTCCTTGAAGATTTTAAGGTGGTATAAATATTCTACGGTGTGGTTTGATATGGAAATAAAATTCATGGAATTATTTTAGCACCTCAATATTCTTTTGGAGTCCAAACTTATATACTTAACAAAAAGTTGATTTTATTTTTATTTTTCCTTAAAAGTCAATCCCAAATTTTAGGTCTGTAGTCCCTGGTAATCTTAAAGATCAGGTATTTTTACTTTGTGTTTGCTTCTTATTAAAAAAATAAAAAACAAAAAACAAAACACATTTATTTTATGTTGAGAGAAGGGTGGCATAGGGGCAGAGAAAGAGGGGGGCAGAGAATCCCAAGCAGTCTCCTCGCTGTCAGCATAGAGCTTGATCTTGAACCATGAGATCATGACCTGAGCCGAAATCAAGAGTTGGATGCTCAACCAACTGAGCCCCCCGGCAATCCACTTTGTGTTTGCTTCTTAGAGGTAGTTTTTTAAACTATTTAATCATTTTCTTTTAGCCTCTTCATATTAATAATTATTTAACTTGCATTTCTAGATTAGTTCTTTGATATATATATATGTGTGTGTGTGTGTGTGTGTGTGTGTGTGTGTGTATACATACACACACACATAGATATATATAAATGTATGCATATATATTTGTATGCATAAATACAACAAAAATATATGTCTTTCTAGGATCTCTTGTTTTTAAATTACCCACACAACAGGATTAACCTATTTAAAGATGAAATGAGGGTACATTATTCTCTTTCTTCAGATAGCTACTAAACACCTGGAGCCAGGCCACGGGGTCACCATATGTTGGTTTTCAATTTTCCTTTGTGTGATACCATGATAAGTAACCTTTCTAATCATTGATGCTCCTTTCTGACCTCTCCAGGCTCTGGTCTCCCCCTTGGCCGTCAGGATCCTTTATTGCAAACAGCTGTTGAGAGATGTTACTGATAGGGTAATGAGGACAAAGAAATTGTTTCATATTCAGAACCAAAGACCCAAGATGTCATAGGGTTTAGGGTTTCCCAAGGGCAGAAAATGTGTATATCTTTCTTCTATGATCTTTACAATTGTTTACAAAAATTTAAAAACAAACCCAGCTAGCAATAAAGAGGCCATTTTCTCTTTGTTTACTGTTTTACTTCCTTAATGATGTACTAATTATAAAATGGTTTGATAATTTTATAGTATCTCTTTTTCTCTATGTAAACTGATAATTTAAAATTTCCCAGGTAAATCATAGGGCTCCTCTTCCCATTTTTAAGTATCATTTAACAGCTAGAATTATGAAAACATCCAGTTGTATTGAAAAGGTTTTTGGCTATAAAATAATCAATTATTCTGCTCTGATCAGCAGAGATCTAGTTAAGTTTTTTACAAAGTTGTTTTCTGAATATCACGTATATTATTTTACATTAGATAACTACTTTAAAATTCTAACCTTTATATGTATTTTTATTATGATTTATGTTTGCTATTTTTTTATTATTGTTAATGGTTGAAAAAGGTATCATTCATTTGAAAAATCAAATAGACTAGAAGTCTAGGAATTGATATTAAAATTTTAAGTAAGTAAAAATATTTTAAATGTCTTGTCTCATGGAAGATCATGGAATACTTTTGAAGAGTATGGTAACAGTATCTTTTAAAAATCCAAATACAAGGTGTTATTATATTCAGAAGTTCCAATAATAAGAACAACATATAAGTTGATGGCTAAACTCATATAATGAATGTTTATGTTATGAATTGGTATAATAGTCTTAATTTGGAGATAGCTTCCTTTAAAATACAGGCAAAGGATAAGAGGGTATTATGAACATTGAGTGATATTTTATATTACATTAGATTACAAGTAAACATTTTCTAATTGGCTAGTGACTTTATTCAACTGTGGTACATTTAAGAGAAATGGGAAAGTAGTTTAGTTCTGTGGAGATATTTTAGGCATTAATATTAGACACCTGATTCAAACCTGATTTAATTTGGATTGAAGCAAATTGCTAAATCTTTCTGAACCTAAATTTTCTTACACTTTCTGAGAAGATTGTACTGATGATTGAATAGATACAAATATGAATAGACCTACCCTGGGTATAGGTATAGACCTATACCCTGAAAAAGTGTTAGTGTTAGTTCTTTTTTTTTTTTTTTTTCCTGCCTACAATATTGCTACTTAGAAGTTGTAAAGTGTAAGCTTAGGATCTTCAGTAATGAGAGATTCAGTTTTATTTCATCATTCTGACTTTTGGAAGATTTTGCTATACACTGAACTCAAATCTCTCCCTTTGGCTTTTATCCATTTATTCAACTGACTTCTCTTCTAAGCTAGCATGTGTATTTTTTTTGTTTGTTTATTTTGAGAGAGAGAGAGAAAGAGGGAGAGAGAGAGAACCAGCAAGGGAGGGGCAGAGAGAGAGGAGAACAGAGGATTGGAAGTGGTCTCTGTACTGACAGCAGAGAGCCTGATGAGGGGCTTGAACTCACAAAGCCGAAGTCAAATGCTTAACTGGCTGAGCTACCTAGGTGCCCTGGCATGCATATTTTGTCTCCGATTCTTTATATAATTGGCTTTTTAATGTCTAGGAAAAGAGTTTGAGTTTCAAAAACATGACAAACAGTAAATACAATCACTTCTCCAGATATAAAAGCACAAAATGCCAGATAAATAAAATGAACAAAGCATAATTAAATATCATTTATTTAGCTACAACATGTGTTTCTGTGATGAGAAGACACGTAGGAAAATTGACAGACTGTGGAATGATGCCAGCCTAATGTATAAGTCTTGTTTGTTCATATATGATTATTTCCTAGTGCGTTAATGATGTGATGCTCAGGTAAGCTTTCTCACAAAGAGAAAATTTGTAGTATTATATATAGTGTCATAGAAAAACACCCAACTCCAAAGAAGGGTCTTTATTGTCCATAGTAGATAACTTAATTGCTCCATTCCCAAAACTCTATTTAAACAAATCTATTAAAATCATGAGGCCAGATGAAGAACCTGTAAATATATATCCCTTTGTGTTATTTTTTTAATGACTGATAAAGAAGCTATAACTTGAAACCTATTCATAAAAACAATTTTTATGAAAATGGTTTCTGTTGAAGGCAGATACCCTCAAAGACCTACATCTCGAAGGAGAAAGCATCACAAGTCACAGGGTTTAAGGCTACAAAGGATCAATTGATTGGGCTGCTGGGATCAAATGGCAGCAGAGATTTAAGAATGCAAAGTTGTTGATTAGAACTCTTGATGTTTTTGTTTGTTTTCTGGCTACAAAATTACCTAGATTTTCAGTGGTCTGCTCCAACCATATTTTTCCCATAAACCCTGTTTTCTTCATAAGTAATTTTGTATAATGCAAGGGTTTTCACAGAATGCGTTTATTACATTTCAGCAGAAAGCTTGTATATATCAGAACCAAGAGAGGAAGGTAAGGGTGTGCCAGAAATGAAGAGGAGTTTTTCAAGTGCCAAGCTGGTGAGCTGATGTTTTCTATGTTAGGATAGGAGACGTCTTGGGCATGACTGAAGGGTCATTTATACTGTGAAGAAATAGGTAAATGGAAATGACGAGTAAGCTTGTCTGCCCTTTGCTTTGGATGGGGAAAAACAGCTCACATGAGAAATTGAAGCTCCTAGGCTTGTGACTCACATAAGAACAGAGTATGACTTTGTACAGTCTACCTATGTAGTGTTGACCAAATAGATCAATGTGAAAAGTGGTGAAACAAAAAACAACTGAAGCTTGGGAGTGTATAATAGAAACAAATGTGCAAAGCTACACTTCTACAACTCAGGAAGCACAGGATGCTCCAAGAAAAAACAATATTCCCTGAAGATAAGCTTGAATAGAAAATAGCAAACAGCATGAGGAAACAATCCACCATGAAGTGAAAGATTAACACCCCAATAGAAAAATATATGATAAATATGAAAAGAATTTAAAAGACATGGCGGTTAGAATGACAATATCCAATGTAAGTTGAATAGAAGTTCCAGAAGAAGGAATGGTGAAGTGTATATTAAAAAAAGATAATAACTAGTAATTTTTCAGAATTAAAGAAACATATGAATTTAAAGCATGAACCCCAAGTAGATAAATAAAAGAACACCTAGATAACAGTGGTGAAACTTCACTACAGCAAAGACAAACTCTTGAAAGCAACTAGAGTTCATCACAAAAAAACAGTGATTAAGACTGAGAAATGATTTTTCATCAGCCTCCATAGTGTACAGGTGACAATGAACTTAACACCTTCAAATGCTGAGATAAAATAAATGTTAGCCTAAAATTCTATATACAATTAAAATATCATTTTAAAATTGAAGGCTAAATAAACGTATTTTGAGACCATTAGGAACAAGTGTTCCTTGCTAAGTTAACTCTTTAAAGGATGCATGTCAAGAGGAAAGAAATTGAATTCAGAAGATAGTGGTAAGACATAAGAGACAACTGATTAATAAGTACATTGATATGTTGAAAAAATATTGATTATCAAGTTTTGGGCAATGAGTGGTTCACAAGCTTTTAGGTTTTTGTAGGCAAAGAAAATTTCTCCCTGAAAATTAGCAAATCAACACAGGGATGCCAATTTTTAATTTTGCCAACATTTTGCAAAGACTGCCATTAGCACCCACACCCTGCCTTCAGGAACCTTACAGTCTATTGTAGCACATAAAAAGTAAAAGGAATAAAACTAATAAATTAGAAGAGGCCATTAAAATAAAAAAATTAGTTTCATGAAAAATCTTACCACATTGACGTCATTCTTCTAATTTCGTCACAGAATATCAAAAACTCTAAAGAGCAGTACCAGTCTATAACATTTGAGCTACTGTCTGATTATACCCTACCTTCTCTCTGGTTCCTGTAAATTCTGTGATAGTGTTATTTTTTCATAACACTAACATAATGCCTGGTGAATGCCAGGTGAATGCCTGGTAGATGTTCTAATAATATTCTTGAATGAATGGGAAATAATGTCATTTTGTCTTACCAGGCAAACCTCCTCATTGGTTACAAGTTGAGTCCATGAAATTAGAGAGTCCATTTCCAATTTTCAGTGTTATGTAACAGAGATTCCCTTAATGAACACTGTTGATAACTTCTCTCACCTTCCATGAACTCAAGGGCAAGCACAAAACCCACATTTTTCCTAGAGAGTCTCCCAAAATAAATTTTAGGGTTAGAGAAGGGAACCATCCTAACACACAGGAAATGGCTTATTAGTTCATAGAAATCATGAGAGTAATCTTAATAAATCTTATCTTCTCCTATAAAGGATTATGAGGATGTGAAAGAGAACTATGTTCTTCTAGAGCTAAGCTGGTGGGTAGTCAAAAAAATCATCAATCTCTCTCAAAACTGTACTCTATCTTATATATTTTATTTATGGATATTAATCCATCTACTATGATGGTTCTTTGTGTTTTTTTAAAAAAAAAAAATTTATTTAAGCAGTCTCTACACCCAATGTGGGGCTTGAACTCCTGACCCTGAGATCAAGAGTCACATGATCCACTGACTGAGCCAGCCGGGCAACCCCTACTATGATGGCTGCTATATAAATTCCCCAAGAGCCAAAAAATTTCAGAATACATTTAACTTATTAGTGAACAAGCTTGGGACCTACTTTAGGGTACTTACATGGCAACTGATATACATATGCATATACCAATGCAATAAATATATGCATTCATGTTCTAGGATCCAGCGGTTTAAAGAAGGGTATTTCTGAACATTCGAATGTGTTCCTATATTCTTTCATGAAGTGTGCCTCTTGCTATCTTGGTATGAAATAAAATTTTCTTAGTTTTTGTCTTTCGAGTGAGTATTTTTTTTTATCTTGGGAAGTCTTAATGGAGATACCACAATCTTTATTACCCAAGTTGACATTCTGGATAAGAGATTTGTCTGAAAACTCTTCAGAGCCTTTTCTGAGAGTAATTTAACATCTTGTAAGTATTTCCTATGCATAGATTTACACTTGCATACTTTAAACAGTAATTTGTGAGAAGTTAATGCCCTAGCAAAATTTGAATCCCCATGAGCCCACTAGGTAATATAATCCTGTTAGCAGTGGGAATCTACCTTTCAAAACGTGTCATTCTCTATAGAATAAGGCTCTGTCAAAGGGCTGTACTGTGAATCCTTGAGATTAAAGTTTTGGAAATAGTATCTTGAGCACTTGCCATTTTAGGTAGAGATTTTCAAGGCACTTTTGGAAAATAGAGTTTCTGTAAGTTGACTGCATAGTATGTTTTCCTAATAGATGCTATGAACATGGTCCTTTTCAATGATAGGTTTTTCATTTCACAGTTCTATCTAAACTTAGGCTTCTTTTACTTTTGTCTTAAGTAAGATTTAGACATAATAAAAATCATAAAGGTTCAGAAGTATGTATAGTCCAGGATTATGGATAATTTTTTGTAATCTTTTTTTTTTAATGTTTTTATTTATTTTGAGAGAGAGTGTGTGCGAGCAGCGTAGGGGCAGAGAGAAGGAGGATGGAGCATCTGAAACGGGCTCTGTGCTGACAGCAGTGGCTTGAACTCACTATGAGATCATGACCTGAGCTGAGGTCAGATACTTCACTGACTGAGCCACCCAGGTGTCCCTTTTTGTAATCTTAATACATTTTTCTAGCAATGCTTCTCTGTTTTTGTGAACACATTTTTCTTTGAATATGGTTATTTTTGATGCATGGGACAGTATTTTAAAACTCTAAAATGTTAGTTCTACTGCTTTTCTAATATTAAACTAAAATAATATAATTAAGAACATATATTAGGAAACTGTCTTCTATAGAAAAGGAATACCAAAATAGTATAAATGACTTTCTCATTAAATAAGAACTGAAGGTTTGAAAGAAAGTAGAATTTGTAATACATTGAATTGTAAGAACAGGAAAATTATCTTTATATAATGATCCACAGTACCTGCTGTTTTTCTTTTTTTTAATGTTTCAACTCTTCTAGTTCAGTAGTTCTCCAAATAGAGTTTAAAGTAGATAAATAAAGTAAAATTTAAGTAGATAAATAAAGTAGACATTTAAGTAGATAAATAAAGTAAGTAAAGTAGGTATAGATTAGATTTATTCAAAAGCATTTTAAAAGTCTAATAGAAATTGTATGTCTCCTTTTGTGCCTGGTGGGAAGGAGCAGTGCAAAAAGGAGCCCAAAGAGGTCCCTTCAATATGCTATATGCTCTGGGGCATTTCTCCTTGTAGGAATGGTGAACCAGCGAATTAAATATGTTACTGCTTTATCTCTGAATTGTGTTTATGTGACATAAGTTTTATGTTTGAGAGTTAAAAGAGCAGTTGGGGAGTAATAGCATTAAAGGGAATGTTACACATAAATTTATCTTTGCACTCCAGATTAATATATTTTTATTACATATATATATATATTATACTAAATAGTCCTAGTTTAACTCAATCACGTTTTATTTTAAATGCTTATTTTATTTATTTGTGGAGAGCATGAATGTGAGCAGGGGAGGGGCAGATGAGAGAGAACCCCCAAGCAGGCTCCGAGCTGTCATCACAGAGCCCAAGACGGGTCTCAATCTCATCAACCTTGAGATTATAACTGAGCCGAAATCAAGAGTCAGGTGCTTAACCAACTGAGCCACCCAGGTGTCCCTAAACACTTGTAATATCAGTAATGGTGCTAGCTTTAATGATACATAAAAAGAAACTGAAAATTATGAACACTTTCTTCAAAGTAGGGTTTTTGTTTTTGTTTTTCCTGTTAGTTAAAACAGTTCACCCAGATATATGTTGGACAGGTTACTTTAAGTAAGATTTGACAGATTGGGATGCCTGGGTGGCTCAGTCTTTGTTAAGCATCCGACTTCAGCTCAGGTCATGATCTCATGTCTCATGAGTTTGAGCCGCACGTCAGGCTCTATGCTGTCAGCACAGAGCCTGCTTTGAATCCCGTCTCCCTCTCTCTCTGCCTCTCCCTTGCTCACGCTCTCTCTCCTTCTCTCAAAAATAAATAAACATAATAAATAAAATAAAACAAACATTGACAGATCACTACAGTATGAACAAAATTAAGTATTTTATATATATTGCCAATATTAGAATAAGTTTTGTAATTCTCCCATGCTAAGGTAGAATAAGAAATCATAATAAAGAAGACAAGACAGCTCTGAACAACATCTGAAATACGTCACTTATGAAAATAACACATAAATAGCAGCATTTGTTTAAAACAACATTTCCCTTTCGTGCAGGTGGGCTACACTGATGAGCTGCAAATAATATTGCTAGATTAGAAACTACACCCTGCCCATGCCCAGGGTCTCTTTTTTTCTTTTTAAAATGGTCTTTATTTGGGGTGCCTGGGTGGCTTAGTCTGTTAAGCGTCCAACTCTTGATTTCTGCTCAAGTCATGATCTTGGGGTTGGTGAGATTGATCCCCACGTCAGGCTCTGTGTTGACAGGGCAGAACCTACTTGGGATTCTCTCCCACCCTCTCTCTCTGTCCCCCGCCCCCGCTCTTTCTCACTCGAAATAAATAAACATTAAAAAAAATAAAATAAAATAGTCTTTATTTGAATTCTTTGGTAGGTCAAGGAAGGCATCTACCTGGTAACACTTTATTAATAATTGGTAAATTTTGCTAGTGTATATTTTTGAGAGTAATAAACATATATCCTTTCTACATTTTCATCCCTTCTCCCTACTCTTCTATAGTAGTGAAATTCCCTTTTTTTTTTTTAAGAATTTTTAAAAAAGATTTTCTCTTTAAGCAGTATCTACACCAAACGTGGGGCTCAAACCTGCAACCCTGAGATCAAGAGTCACATGCTCTACCAACTGAGCCATCCAGACACCCCAGTTTATTACTGAAAACTCTGCATGTCCACTAAAATAAGATTATAAAGAAAAATGTTTAAATGACTCTGCAAAATGGGTAACATCTTCCATAAGAACCACCTTCAAAATCTTCATCCCTTATGCTTCAACAGCAGAAAAACACCCGGGATGTCTTTTTAAAGTAATGCTGAGTGTACATAGGTATATTTTGTGGAAGAAGCAAACATGATTTTAGTCTCTACTTCTGATCAACTTGCTTTTGCCTTCTTTCCCAGGAAGTGTGTAGAGAGCTGTGGTGTCTCAGCAAAAGCAACCGCTGTGTCACCAACAGTATTCCTGCAGCTGAAGGAACACTCTGTCAAACTGGGAATATTGAAAAGGGGGTAAGCTGAAATGATTTATTAGCTCTTTGACAAATAGACTAAACTGATCAATTTCTGGTGTTCGTATTGAACCACTAGGAAATTATGCATACTAATTTAACATGTATTTGAGAAAATAGTAAATACCTAGCCTAAGGAGTTAATTGACACATACTGGTATCTGCACACTTACAGTGTTCAGCAAATTACCGTGCTTGTTTATTTTCTGGCTCAGTTACACTTTTCTGTGTGTATACATATATATTTGTACAGAATATCCAACAACAATCTTATAGTCATATAATACAGTCTCTTTAGTCATATAAGTCTAGGTTTCTTTCTGATAAATAATTCCCAGGAATATTATGTGATCCAGAAGTAGATTTTATAACTAGAGTCAAACTAGAGTTGATTTTAAATTACAATATGAGAGAAAGGGCTGGTATTACAGGAATAATTAAGCATTTTTTCTGAGCATAGAAATTGTAGCTAAATAATTTTAATTTCATCATCTAGTTTTCAAAAAATATCACTACTAAGAATTGTTCAAACAGATAAGAATAGTTTATACTATTTCTGAAATTGTTTAGGAGTTGCTATATATGTGAATTCTAGAATTTATTGCTACATACTGAATTTACAATAACCACGACTGTCTTCTGTTCTCAGTTCTGAATTCTTCCATGTTGGGGTACTTTCAACAAAGATTACACTGAATTTCAGTTTGCCATCTGATGTTTAAATAAAAAGAATGAAAGCTGTTGGGCAGCTGTCACAGTTTTATTAATCCTTGCTGACGGCTTCATTCAGGACCCGTGACCTAGTGCCATGTTGATGGCTTTTCCATGCTGAGTTTGGAAATGTTGGTAAATTGTGCTAAATGTATGAATTGATAGGGTCATTTTTAAAGGATTAAGGATCTTTTTTTGAGACTTTGTAAGTAGCCAATAAAAATATAGGGACCTTCACACACTACCAAAAATTCTTTCTTTTTTTTTCACTGAAGTAATAGAAAATAGTAAGAACTGCATTCTTGAAACAGCAGTCTAGGTTTATTTTGGAGTCAGCAGCTCTTGTCAATGACAAGTAGCAATTTACATGAGTCTGGACTTAGAAGAAATGCAAAATAGTAAGGGGGGGAATTTACAGTGAGAATCTCTCTCTTTATTGCCATTGATTAATTACTAATCTTGTGATGTAGTCCATGGGCCACATCACTAAGCCTGATGGCTCTTTTTATTTTACTTTATTTTTTAATCCCAAGCATAAAGAATTCATTCTTTTAAACATCTCAGAGTCCTGCTACAAGCATTCGATGAATTATATAATCACTTCAAGTAAGGAAACCATGAATAGTGGCTATCTGAGAACACACAGCTCAATCCCACTGTATTTTATATGGTAGACACATATTTAAACTATCTCAATCATTAACAGTGAATTTATGAAGAAATATTCTTGTTAAAAGAACCCCTTGCATACCTCATGACATGCCTCAACAGAATGCCTTGGGCTCCATGAAAAACTGTTTAAGAACTTTGTAAGTGTAGCAAAGTCTGTGTACCAAGAGATCATTCATATTCACAACATCATAGTTTCATAGTCAATATGTTGGATTTCACCATCTAAAATGAATCTACAAAACAAACATTAGCCATTCTTTCAGAGACATGGAAGATCAATAGCTTTAGAATGGCCCTAACAAATCTTAAATGAATGAATAAAAAGAACAAATACATATGCAGACTCATAGAAAGAAAAAGCACAGAGCGCTATGAGAAGACCCTCAAACTATCTCAATCATTAACAGTGAATTTATGAAGAGGCTTTCAAAGAACTAGATCAACCTACATGTTTAATTAAGTGAAAAAAATACAAAGAACTAGAAAAGGGAACTGAGACATTGTTTATATGTTTTATTTATTTATTTTTGCTAACTGTACTTGCCAGTTATTTATTTATGAATTTTTACTGTTGATTTCAGTTATTGTTTTTTCCATAAAGAGGAAGCGTGTTTACTGTTGCCAAATGCAATTGTTTTTCTCTAAAGCCTGTATCTATTTGGAAATTAAACCAGAAATCAGAAATTTGACCCAGAATAACCATGTAAAAAGCTAGTGAACAGTTAAAGTGGAAATTTCAATCAGTCTGGTCAACTTTGTGTGGCATTAACATATAGTTGGCATTACCAATAATGATGGTAATGATGATAGTAATGAATATTTTTAAAGTATTTACACTGTGCCAGATACTTATTTGTTCTGTTTAATATTGGCAAAAAATCCTATGAGGTGGGTACTGTTTTAACTCCATTTACAGATGAGGAAAGTTCAGACATGAGAGCCTAAGATTACACAGCAATTTAATAGCAAAGCTGAGCCTCCATACCAGGTCTTTTTTCTTTCTTTCTTTCTTTCTTTTTTTTTTTTTAAGTTTTATTTATTTAAGTAATCTCTACACCCAATGTTGGTTGAAACTCATGACCAAGAGTCACATGCTCCTCTGACTAAGCCAGTCAGGCACCCCTGGCCGAGGTCTTTCTGATTCGAAAATTGAAAATTTTGTCCCTCTAGACTGCCTCCGATTTTAGTTTACCTTCAGATGGGGAATTTTGCAGAGAAAAAAAATTTTTTCATTGTCACAGGAATAAACTGAGTCACTGAGCTTGAGATCAGTGGTAAGAATATATTTTACCCTTTAATACTAAGTGGATTTTTCACTTATCTACCTGTAACAATATGTTATCTCAGGAATTACAATAAGAAAGAACTGTGGGCAGAACACTGAGATAAGAATATATAATTGCGTTATAAGTGGTAAAATAATGAAACTCCGCTTTATTTATTTATTTATTTATTTATTATTATTTTTAGAGAGACAGAGTGTGAGCAGAGGAGGGGCAGGGAGAAGGGGAACGAGAGAATCCCAATCAGGGTCCATGTGGTCAGTGCACAGAGCATGACACGGGGTTAAACTCATGAATCATCATATCATGGCCTGAGCTGAAGTTGGATGCTTAACTGACTGAGCCAACCGGGCGCCCCAGTCACCACTTTAAAATGAGAGAAATCTATTTCCACATTTCGTAGAGATCTTGTGAGGATGGAATAAGATAATATCTCAGTAAGCTTTTAGTGGGCTTCTTCAGAGGAAAGGTGCTAGTGTATATTACTAGAGCATCATCATTCATTTCATCATTTTCCAACCTTAGATGATGGTGGGCAGAAAATTCTTCACCACACTGTCTTAACTGGCACTAATGAGCATCAGAGAGTATAAGCATGAGTTTGAGTGTCTGAGAAATATGAATGGAATACCCATGACTGACCTCTGATCTCAACTCTGAATTTTAAAACTACTCTCTTCAGAAGGAACAAGAAAAAAACCTACATCCTGTCTAGCCAGCAGGATAAAACCAAAGCTGCTCATAGTTTTTTGAATAAATCCTTTTTTTCTTAAAAGAAAAAAAAAAAGTTTGGGGGAGGGGAAAAATACTGCTCAAGTGATAGCATAGACATATCCAGAGTACTGGATCCACAATGATCTCGTCAAATTCTGGCTGCAAAAGATATGGGATCCCTGCCCGGGGGCGCAGTTCCACAAATGTTCCATGTAAGTATGGGAACTGTTCCATGCACATTTAGCAGATGGAGTAAGAAATATGGCCAAAAAATTAAAAACTGATCTTTGCGTGAGTCCTGGGGGGTCTGACATCGCTATTACAGCCATTGGATGTTTGCCTGAATAAGCCATTCAAGTATTGAATAAGAACCATATGGTCTGAATGGATGTACTCAGGGACAGTAGCATTAACCAAAGGAGGAAATCTGATGAGCCCAGACGGTGCCCTGGTACTGTGTGTCCATGGGTCACACTCCTACAAATCAATCAATATAACTTTCAGGCAAAAGAAATTTCCTTAGGCATGGCATCAACAATAGCCCTTTGGACAGGAATCGGAGGAATGCCATGCATGATAAAATAATAAAGATTTAGACTCTAAAAACTTTGATAGTAGAGTTGGCATTGTTACTGAACAGGATATTAGGAAAATCAAAACTCAATCTTTGCAAACTCTGATGGTGACCAAAAAGGTTTCAAAAACTTGGCTTATAGCCAAAAGATTCATTTATTGATTCTAAAAGACCAATTAGAGATATATCCCAGCATTTAGGCTTATGAATACATGACAATGATTCCTATTATCTTTGCATGAGAAACACAGGGCTGGATTAGAATAAGATTATTATATGCCCCTTTAAAGCACTAGATATGTAATAGGACATTTGTAGCACTAGATCTTAATTCACTTAGAGTAGAATATAATATGTTTTGACTGGGTCCCAAACTATAAACATAGGAAGTGAAAAAAGAATAGTCCTTTCAATTGCTCTAGAAATTTAAATAGTATGGGATGACAAGTTCTGCTTTAGAATTTGGGCTGAAAAAAAGCTTTTACATTCCCACACCTGCACAGTGGAAAGATAAGGCTTTTAATAGTGCTATGCTCCAATTCTCAACTTTTCTGACTTGGGAAGAATGTTCCATATTGAGTCACCAATATCACTTCCTTCAGAATCTTAGGATTTCCTTAGGGGTCTGTCATTCCAGATGCTGGCTGGACCAAAGTGTTGGCTATGGTACAAGATCTACCATAATCACATTCTAAAGTGGTTCTTATTAAAAAATATATATGTATATATATTTTTAAATACTGTATATACCCATCTTGAAATTTTCCTTCGTTGAATTCTGACAAATTCTCATTTAGATTGTTTGATTTGTAGTATATCTTGTTTGAACATAATTCCCTGATGTAGATCATGAAATTTAGTGGTCTACTATCAAAAAATGTTATTTAAGGATGGTTAAGTGTTTCTTAATAAAACCTTTAAAGCCTCACTGGAATGATTGTCTTTCTAGATAGTTTTAATAACATATTCATTTTATTTAGAAGGAATGTAAAAAACAGAAATGAGCAATATGATATTTTATTCTTGAAATGTGATAGTTTCACTCCATCACCTTTCCGAATCTGGTTTTACACGCCTGAATTAGCAAAAAGAAGGCCAAATTTACCTAATTTATCTAGAAAATTTAGGCTGAAGGAACACAACTGATAATTTAGAATAGTTCAAAATCACTAGATTGGATATAACCTTTGAGAATAAAGATCTAGTCTCCATCTGAATATTTAACATCTGTAGTTTAAGAAATGAAGTAAAATCCTATGCCTGTAGAAATAGAGGCTTTACAGGTTTAGCATCTTCAGATGAAAAAAAAAAAAAAAAAAAAAAGAAGAAGAAAAGTAGAAAATACAACACTCAAAATTCTCAGCTTTATGTGCTTATAGGATTTATATATACATCAAATTGCTTTATTTTGTGTAATCTAATTATATTACTTATGAGTTACACACATTAAAATTTTAGTACATATTAATGTAATAATCTGGAAAATTAGCTCAAATAACTTGATCTACATGAAGTTCCATAGTTTTCATAAAGCATTTATTATTAAGTTACATAAGCGCCTTCTCTAAAATTATATACTACATCAAGATATTTACTACTGCTGGAGCAGAGAAATAGCAAGAATTCCAAAGAGATCCTTTACTGTAAGTAAACATCACTGAAAAGTCCTATATTGAACTAAACATAACTCAAAAGACCATTTGCCAGAGATCAAAATCAACCAAATCCTTTGGTAGATTTATAATTTCTTTGAGGGCATATCTGCATAGAACTAATTTCTAAAGTTGTCCTAATCCAAACCACATTGGATTTTGAAATTTCAAAAAATTAGTCCCCATTTTATAGTTAGGGAATCTGAAGAAACAAATGACTTGCTCTGCACCAAAGATATTACTAGAGTAAGAACTCAGATTTGTAACACAGACTGCACACAGACTGTAGTTGTTAACTTGTTAACTAATTAACTAAGTTGTTAACTAGTTATTAAGCTAGACACTAGTCTCTTGTCAACTACTAAATGACTGATACTTATATTGCTGTTTTGAGTTCTTCATTTTTTAGCCATTAATATTTGTTATTTAACTTTCTGATACAATTGTCTATTATAACTCCATGGAATAGATACAATTCAATAACATGAATTTATGCAGTAAAGGATCTAGTAAGCCACTTATGAAAATCTGTGGCTCTGTAGGTATTAATTAATGATGAGAACTGATGAGCGTCCAACAAACTGAATATTGTGTTTGTCTTTTACCATAAGAATAAGTTTTAAAAGGAAAACAAGAGACTTTATGTGACTTCTTTCCATGTCCTACATTTTGTGAACATCCAGGAAATATGAATAACAGTATTATTAAATACTTTGGAACCTACATCTTTCGGTATTCTTGTAGCCTTCACAATTTCTCTCTCCTCTGAAAAATACAAAAAATAAAGTTTTTTAAACTATAATTTATAAGAATGCTCAAAGAGTTCTGAAAAATAACATGGGTTTGTACACTTGTAGCTGAGAGTGTTTATCTGTAGTTTTTTTTGTATTTTATGAAGTAAACATAGTCCAATATTCTTTAATACTATAATATACTTCAAATATGTAATCCTATACCAACAGTTGGGTTTTTTCCCACTGATTTTTGTATGTTTTTGAACAGATAATTTCTTATCTGCCCGTAAGTGACCATGGGCAAGTCAGCCTCCTTAAGGTTCTAGTTTCCTCATATGAAAAAACTGAAGTGCTTACACATCAATTTCAAAGTCCCTCTGAGCTTTAGATGTAGCTCTGTGATTATATAAAATAAATGCACAGTAAAATTTGAGTATTATTTGATATCAATAATGCTAAGCTTCCAACTTGAAAAATAGGTAAATTTTAAGATTTGGAATTTTTCCATGGGAGAAAAATCAATAATACATTGCTAGTTATTCTCATAGAAAAATAAATTCAGGCATAAATATTATTATATGGGGTGCCTGGGTGGCTCAGTCAGTTGAGTGTCCATCCGACTCTCTATTTTGGCTTAGGTCATGATTCCAGGGTCATGGGATTGAGCCCCACATTGGGCTTCACACTGAGTGTGGAGCCTGCTTAAGATTCATTCTCTCTCTCTCTCTCTGCCCCTCTCCCCTGCTGTCTCTTTCTCACTCTCAAAATACTTACATACATATATACATACATACTTATTGTTATTATTACTATTATTATTATCATTGTACACAGCTACTTGTAATAACAAAAATGCAAAACTAGAGATTATTTGGTCCAAATTGTGACTTTTGTATAGGTGAAGGCCTAACACAACTGGTATATCATTATACAAATGGTTGGTCTTCAAAGTCAATTAAGCATGCTGTACACTGGCAACTGAAATATTTTCTGTCTCTCAAGTGTACATTATTTTTAGTTGCCCTTCTCCCAGGGTTGGTACTGTATTATCAGCCACTACCTCTGGTTCACCGTTTTGGACCTATGATTTTTTTTTTCTTCGTAGCAATTCCCATTGCCCAAAACTACCTATTTTTCTTAATGTCCTACTTTAATATTTATTAGACTTAGGGTCAGAATGTTCTGCCTTCTAGCCAATCATATTTTTCTCTCTCTTGCCTAATTTTTTTATGGACAAATGAAAATTAATTACCCAGCACTTCTCTCAATGATTCCTTTATGTTGTTACAACTACTAAAAATAGACTGAGTGCAATTATCATGGAAAGAAAGATGAAATTGACATTTTTTTTATCCACCAGTATCTCTAGTTCCCTTACTTACGTGTAGTAAGGATCTGGACATGTGGTCCAGAATAGGACAAAGAATTCTATAATTTAACTAATGTATTTATTCAATAAATTTTTATTGTATGACTGCTATATGCTAGGCACTGTTTTAGACATTCAGCATTTCTAATGGAATATTTTTTGATGATAGAAATGCTCTATATCTGCTCTGTCCAACATAGTAGCCACTAGCCATATGTGACTATGGAGCCCTAGAAATGTGGCTAGTGGGTCTGAGGAACTGAAATTTAAATTTTAATTAAATTTAAATAGCATATTTATTGCTATATAACAATATATATTTAATATATATGTATATTTCTTTAAAAACAGGCTCATAGATACAGAGAATAGTTTGGTGTTTGCCAGAGGTAGGGGTCAGGGGTGGGAGATATGGGTCAACTGTTTTGGTTTTTGTCTCTTTAGTTCAAATAATGTTTTCAAATAAAGGATATTAAAAATTCAACAAATTTTTATAAAGCAAATTTATTTTAATTTTTTTAATGTTTATTTATTTTGGAGAGAAAAAAAGAGGGAGAGAGCATGAGCAGAGGAGAGGCAGAGAAAGAGGGAGATACAGAATAGAAGCAGCTTCCAGGCTCCATGCTGTCAGTACAGAGCCTGACGCGGGCTCAAACCCATGAACCATGAGATCATGACCTGAGCCAAAGCCAGTCAGTCAACCAACTGAGCCACTCAGGCACCCCTCAACAAATTTTTAAAAAATGTTCAGAGCCATCAACTTTGGAAGAGATAAATGTACATCTGTGGAGAGAAACAAATCTTCCAAAGTGTGCCTATTGATTTTTTTCTGCATTGTGGAAGATTTGTGTGGCCTTCCAAGAATTTAGTATCATCATCAGGGCAGGAACTTAGCTTTCTCTAAGGTTATGAGTGCCATTCACACCACATTTAGATCTCTGCAAGTTGCAAAAACCTCATTCCTACATGTGAGCACTTCATTTTAACAGTAATATTAACTAATTTAGCATATTGAAGGTTTGATATGAATTAACCATTACTCTACTCACTTTATGTGCCCTACTAGATAGGTGGTGTTATTGTTCGCATTTTACAGATAAGAAAATGGAGATCCAGAGAAATTAAGCAACTTGCCCAGTGGTTACTAGCGTTTACAGAACTCTTTCCATGTATCAGATACTTTCTACACTCCATGTACCAGGTTCCTCACATTATCTTTATTTAATCTGCCATGATATAGGCTTTCTTATTATTTACCTTTTTATTTATGAAAAAGCTCAGGTGCAGACAAGTGAAATTACTTACTTAGTATCTCAGTTCTTATTCAGGTCTCAGTCCTCAACCATCATGCTATCCTGCCTTTCAGGATATATTTTACTCAAATAACTTGGTCATTTGTGGGCTTAGATATGTTGCTGAACTTTCCCCTTCAAAGCATAGATGAAAAAAGAGAAAAAAAGCTTGGATGAATTGCCTAAAATGAGTATTTTACAATGCTCATATTTTTTTAAATAAATAGCCACATGTGCATCTCCTGGTTTTACATACTAATGAGAAGGGAAAAATACTACAGAAGTAATTTGAAAAATAAAGAGTAATTTAAAATGTGTTAAGTGGTAAGAGGGAACTAAAACAGGAGGCTGTAATCTATTACAGTCTGGAGTTGGAGAAGGGGAGGGTGAAAGAGGATGGGGAGGTACTCCATCTTCAGAATAAAAGTGGTCAAGGAAAGACCTCTCTGATGAAAGGATGCTTGACCTTGAGACCAAATGATGAGAAGACAGCAACATAAGTAATTAGGAGAAGACTATTCCCAGAAGGACCAGCAGATGCAAATGCCCAAAAGAGGGAACAAACTTAGTATATTGAGGAAAATAAAAGATTGCAGTGGTCTGAACCAATCTGTGCAAGAGAGAATAAGACTGGAGAAGGAGGCAGGAGTCACAAAGGCCACTTCTGACCAGAGTTAAAGGAGGCAGGAAACTAGTGCAATTGTTTAAGCAAAAAGTGACATGATGTGATAACGTTTTGAAAAGAGCTCTCTTGAAGTGCTTACTAGAGAATGGGTTGATTATAGGTACAAAAAAAGTACAGCCACAGAGACCAGGTAAGAATCTATTCCATTTGCCTATTTCATCTAAGGTGGCAGCCATGGAATGGTGAAAAGTGAAAAAATTCCAGATATATGGAAGCAATGTAATAAACTGATTACTTTCTAAGCATTGCATATTATAATACCTTCATATTTTAATATAAAGTTGATTTATTGTGTATCTGATATTACTGATAGTTATTCTAATAATGTTTTTTATCATTCATATAAAAAAATGACATTCACAGCACCAGGTTGGTTTGTCAAAATTTGATACCTAAGAAAAACGCACCAATAAAAGCCTAGACATGCTTGGCTTAAAAAAAAAAGATTTCATTTTTACCATATTCTGCAAATAAGATTTATCATGTTAGAGTTATGAGCTGATTATGTGATGTCTACGTCTCGATAAATTATTCCTGGCTTTCTACTTACATGCAGTATGTGTGGTTTAGTGCAGAGTAAAGCTGAAAGAATTCCAGTACACATGTTCATGCAGGGCTGTATACACATGGCTAGGCAGTGTATGTTAGAGTTTTTTGTACCCTGTCCCTAGTATCTTGGCATTACTTTTATTATGTCTGCAGGACTCATGTAGATGAAATGCCACAACACATTCTTTTACTATTGTAGCCTCAACCAGCCTTTTTTTTCTTTCTTTTTTTCTTTCTTTCTTTTTTTTTTTTTTAATGTAAAAGCAATTACCATCATAAAAATTCCTTACTGGGGAACTTTCCATATTGCGTTATCATTCCATGAGTCTAATAATAGTGGAATAAAAAGAAAAAAAGTTTAATACTAAAATATCTTAAAAAATACTTTTGAGGTCTCTTTAATGAGAAACACTAGGATTCTGGAGGCAGAGAAATAAGGAAAAAGGAAGTAAAGTCAGGTTTTCTAGACTCCTGGTACATGTTAGAGATGTATAAATCATTGCCTAGCTAAAGATAATTTGCAAATCACATGCACCTTTGCCATTGTCTAAACACAGTTAAAGAACTCTCAGTCTGTTATCTGTTGGAGAATGCTACATGCCTGTAATTGGTCATTGCCGGACCCTTATGTATTTCTAACCTGATAGCTCTATCTGCCTAAAAGCTAATTCTGTGTTTTCTGTGAAATCTTGCAGTGGTGTTATCAGGGAGATTGTGTTCCTTTTGGCACTTGGCCCCAGAGCATAGATGGGGGCTGGGGTCCCTGGTCACTATGGGGAGAGTGCAGCAGAACCTGCGGGGGAGGCGTCTCCTCATCCCTAAGACACTGTGACAGTCCAGCGTAAGTAGCTAAAGTAAGCCGGAGCCAACAAAAAGACACAGTTGGAATTGATTCAAAGCTGTGGTTTCACATGTTATCTGTAAAAACGTTTCACTAGTGAGCCAAGTGTTTGTCTTCTGAACAAGCAATAGGCACAGAGAAGTGGAAGAGCCTTGTTAGACAGACTTTCTTTTTCCCCCCACCCCCCTTACTGTGTAACTAAAAATAAAAAAGAATAGCATTGTGTATCTATCCCAGGTATAGCCAGACTTTTAATCTAGTAATAATCAGATAGATTCCTCCTCCGAAAACTACTGAATTATGGATGAATCCAGGTCTGGTCTTAGCTACATTACCATTATTCCCAGGAAACCTAAGGTCTTTTCACATGTCACATAAAATTATTACTGCTACATTAGTATTAAAAGGACCAATGAGAGCACTTCAAGGGTTGAAATGCCTTGATTCGCATCACAAATCACAATGAAAAGAATACTGCCCATGTGTTAAAATAGTTTCCATTCACATGCCCCTATTAATCATCTTCCGGAGCTGCCACCACTTTTCTCCCCGTGACTGTTTCATGCAGGTTGGACTGCTCCTCTCCCACCACTCCTTTTCTCCAGTCAGAGTCCCCTGGCATAAGGCCAGCCCCATCAGTATTCTCTGGTAGCTGAATTGCCTCTCCCTCCCACTAGTGCCCATTACAGGTGGACTAGAGTCCCCCAGTTGGACTTTCCTGTCCACCCAGAAACTAAACTTCTCCTTAGCTGCTGCATATCAAGTGCTCCCATTTTTGTCTAGAGCTCAGGTTGCAGGCCTCCTTTCCAACTAATGTTTGGTGCAGCATGGCGTTATATCACTTCTGCTTTTTTCTCCTTCCTGGGGTAAAAGTTGCTTTAATTTTTAATTTTCTCTTTTTAATTCAGGATCCCTCTCTTTGGTTCCTCCTCTGAACGTCTCTTTTCTTCTTTTTTATTCTTTTCAGCTTGAAATTATTTCCTTTTACACTAGTTTCTGTGTTTCCATTCTCCAGCTTTCTTTCCATTATTATCTTCCTGCTAAACAGAGCTCACTGTCACCCACTCATAAATCAGTCATGCTACCACCATCCCCACGCCCTTGTTTTTGTCTGATCAACCTATTTCTCCCAAGCTGATTTAGACGGGGCCACTTTTTTTCTTTCTTAGAGTCAGTATTCTCTGGTATTCAAAATATATTAACATGTAACTTTATTCCATTGATTACCAGTTAGCCAAAATTATAATTATACTTGATCTTTTCTCAAACAAGTACAGAATAATTACCTAAGTTCAACTGCGGGCTACTGTAATTAATAACCAAAACTATAAAATTCTATGATAAAAAGTAATATACTCAGATAGTTATAAAAGAAGTTAGCTTTGCCATTTGAAATAGCATTCCTGAATAATAGCATATGGCTTTACCTGATGTTAAATACTTTAAAAATTAATTTATGTAAATCAAATATTGGGCATCTTACTTTTTCTTTAATGTGAGTGTCATATGCAGTATTTATATAATGCAAAGCCATCTTGTTTTGAGATGTAATTTTTCAAACTTCATATAATGAGATAGAAATTCATTTCTGCATTATTTACTTTGAACTACAGCTATTTCCAGAGACTAATTTAGTATGCTCTTGTTTGTAGTTTGGAAAAAATAGTAAACTTGCCACTTCCTACGTGGTGAACAAATAGCATCAGGTTATATATGGCTTTTGTTGAATAAGATTCAAATGGCTTTTCATTATAAGTGAGTTTTAAACTCACTGTGTTGAACTGAGCACCTGCTTACTATGATAATTAGAAAATAAATTTATTTAATTGCATTTTCTTCCTAATGTAAATCATGACAATTAAGAGTCTTAAAAAGCTATTCATAGCAAACTGACTTAAGTTTTATGTTCAACAACCATAATCATCATTGTTAACAATCACCAGCATGACTATTATTTTAATAACTAATAAAATGTCAAATTTTGTATTTTCTTAAAATAAATGCTAATATGTTTTTGTCAAGCAATATATGTACTCTTTCTGTAGACAGATATATTCACATGTTAAACAAAATGTGTTTTCAGACCTTCAGGAGGTGGAAAATATTGCCTTGGGGAAAGGAAACGGTATCGCTCCTGTAACACAGATGTAAGTAAAACCAAACTTTGCTATGAAAAATTAGCTTACATTTCCCCTAGAGCAGGGAAATTTTTAAAACTGGAAGCTATTTGATCATAAATCCATGTGTATGAAGGTCACATGAATTTTTTAAGTTGTTAATAGTGAATGGAACCAACCTCAGGTCCAGCAATTCCATCAACAGGGAACTAGGGAAAACTCCAGCATGAAGGGCAAATACAATCTTCTCCAATAGGTACTAAGAGAGAGTCATAGGTCCCCCAAAATGTCTTGTTCCCCCAACACTCACACCTTTGCTCCCACTATCTTTCCTGAGTCCACCAGGATTAATCTTATTATACCCTTGATCCTACTTTGTGTTTGCCACTGTAAGAAACCCCAGATTCCCACATCATTCCTCATGTCTTGCGCTCCAATTCCAAAAAGTTCTGCATATCACATCTTCTGTTACCTATCTCTGCCCAACTTTTGAAACTTCTGTGCCCTTAGGAATTCAAGATCCATCAGCAGCAAAAGTCCTTACATTCCGATGTCTCTCAATTTTCCTTCTCTTCACTTTGTTGTTCTAATGGAAACTGGCTGTCCTCTAAAGATACTTACAATAAACTTTAACCTTTTAAAGTTGTTTTCATCCTTAACTCTTGAATGAGTGAAAGTGGATTGACTATGCTTTTATATTTCATTTCTCCTTTCGGATGATTCTCCCTCCCTCTTATCTGAAAGCCACACCTTTTAATTTCACATCATCAGACTATTGCACACTATTCCTCACTGTCATGCTCTCCAACTCTATTCCTATCTTAATTCTTGGTTATTTCAAAATATGTGGATATTTTTCCAATATCATCTCTTCTGGAATTTTCCATAAACATACAAACACGCTATTATTTCTCCTGTCTTAAAAGAACAAAAACAAAAAATCTGCCGGTTCTTTTCCCATGTTTTTCTTCCTTTTGAAACAAAACTCCTTAAAAGAACTATGTACTTCCATATCCAATTCCTCTTCTAATTTTTTCCTAAAATTGTTCTTGTCAGATTTTTGCCTCCATCATTCTACTAAAAATGCTCTTGTCTGGAGTGCCTGGGTGGCTCATTCACTTAAGTGTCCGACTTTGGCTCAGGTCATGATCTCACAGCTTGTGAGTTCGAGCCCCACATCAGGCTCTGTGCTGACAGCTCAGAGTCTGGAGCCTGCTTCAAATTCTGTGTCTCCTCTCTCTGTCTCTCCCCCACTGGCACTCTCTCTTTCTCCCTCTCTCTCTCAAAAATAAATAAAACATTTTTTAAAATGCTCTTTTCAAGTCACAGATGACTTACATGTTGCTAAGTCCAATAGTTCTCAGTGTTCATCTTACTTGATAGTCACTAGGCTTCCATAACACTACAACTTTTTGGTTGTCCTTTTCTTTTCCTATTTGTTTTTTCTCATTCTCCTTCGCTGGTTCTTACTCTTCTCTGACCTCTTACGGTATCCAGAATCTAGTCATTGGCCTTTTTTTGTACACTACTAATATTTACCTTGGTGATCTCATCCAGTTTCATTATTTTTGACAGCATTCATATGCCATTTGACCCTCAAATTTCTATTTTTAGCCCAGACTTCTTTTATGGATTCCAGACTCCTATCTTACCATTGATTAAACTTTTAATAGACATCTAATATTTACCATGCCCAAATGCTCTCTCTAAAACATTTCCACATACCTATACCTCCCCCATCTCAGATGTCAATTCCATCTGCCATTTTTTTCTTTCTTTTCTTTTTTTTCTTTTTCTTTTTTTTTTTTTTTTGAGTCATTCTTGATTCCATTCTCTCACAGCTCATACCCAATCCCTCAGGAAATCGCACTGGCTTTCCCTTCATGATATATCCTAGATCTGACTAGTTCTCACTGCCTCCACTGCTACCACTCTTTTTTGCACTGGATTTCTCTGAAGAGCTTTTTCTGTGGATTTGCCATTACTACTTTTGTTCCCTACAGTTCTCAATATATAAGAAACTGAGTGAGTTAGATTATATCCTTTACTCAAAACCTTTCAGGGGCTCCCCATTTTACTTAAATGCAAAGTCCTTACAAAGGCCTGCAAAGACTATACAATCTAGCCTTCCATTACTTTTCTAAACTAATCTCTTCCTCCTTCCTCCTCAATAGCTCTGCTCTAGCCACCTTCCTTGTACACACCAGGCATGCTCCCGCCTTTAGTACTTTTGCATTGCTTGTTTCCTTTATCTTATGGACTCTTCTCCCAAAATATCTACATAGATGACTCCCTTACCTCACTTTTATTCAACTGTCACCTTCTCAATGAGGCCTAGCCTGAATACCACATTTAAAACTGTAGCCTTCCCTGCTCCTTACAACCCTGGGACTCCTAATCTTCCTTACCCTGCTCTATTACCCCTCATACATACTTCCAAAAAGTAGCTTATTGATCATATTTACTTCTATGTTAAATTTGCATCTTGAAGCAATTACTTGTACCTTCATTTACAACAACCATTTCAAGTTACCAGCATTATTTATTCATTCACTCAACAAGTCGTTGAGTACCCTCTGTATATCAGACTGTTCTAGACTGAGGATGATAATTTGTGCTCTCAAGGATCTTATAATTTCCCGGCAAATCAGTTAATTGCAGGAAAATCACATATCTATGATATGATAGAATAATTATGGAATGCTTTAAAAGCACATAGAACTGTCACTAGCCTAATTAAGGATTTAAGGGATTCTTCCCAGAGGAAGGTAAAGGTCTGAAGGGCAAATAGGAGCAGACCAGAAAAGAAGAAAGTGACCATGAGAGCATTCTAGGCAGAAGGAAAAGTAAGTGCAAGGCTTGGAGGTTAAAGAGGTTAAATGATCTTTATCTTGAGGCAATAAGACACCATGCAAAGACTTAGCCTCTGATTTATCCTCTAGATGAGAATAGATTGGAGAAGGTGAGACTACAACAGAGCAATAAACAAGTCAGAAAGAATTTGAGGGCACTGGTGGGAAACGCAGTGGAGTCTAAAGATGGCTAAGAGGAGAAAATTAAGGACCTAACTTCAAAAATCTATAAAAATCAAAGAACCAGTGTAGTAGGAAGAACAGGGGGAGGGAGATAGATGATGTGGGGATCAGAGACTGGAATGCATTTGAATTTCAGATATGACAAGTGAGACTGTTCTCAATGGTGACAACTCTGCCAAGGGATTGCTTACCTAACCTTGGGCAGAGATGAAGGAATTCAAGGATCTTCAAAGCCAGGGAATTTGAGGAGTCTTCTATGCGGATGTTGAGGTCACTCACGATGATGTTAGAACTCGGAGTGTAGTGTGAGACTGCGAAGCAGGTACCAGACCCTTTCATAAATGAAGGAAAATGGCCACGATGGATTAGTAACAATGATGAAGCCAGAGAGTGATTTGGATGAATAGCATGAATTTCAGAAGAACAGAGGTTTTATACAAGGGTAGAAAAAAAGCATATCTACTGTCTATCAGACTGTGTTAGGCAGGAGTGAGAAAGCCAAACCCATGTCTCAATTCACATCTGTTTCTGTTACGTGATTGTAGTGGCAGGCACATGTTTTGGCTCTAATAAGATAGTTACTGTAATATGAATAATGTACGATAAGTAAGAGAAAAAGGAAAAAACTGTGCCAGACATATTAGGCTTGTTGCTTTTCACCCATAAACTTCCCTTTAAATGATCAAATTGTGGGGGCGCCTGGGTGGCTCAGTCGGTTAAGCATCTGGCTTCGGCTCAGGTCATGATCTCGCAGATCGTGGGTTCAAGCCCCGCATCGGGCTCTGTGCTGACAGCTCAGAGCCTGGAGCCTGCTTCAGATTCTGTGTCTCCCTCTCTCTCTCTGCCCCTCCCCCACTCATGCTCTGCCTCTCTTTCTCAAAAATAAATAAACATGAGATGCTCAAATTGTAGAACCTGCTATTGGTGGCTTGACATTTCTATTATTAGCTTTGTCTTCTGTTTCAGCTTTCAGCAAATGATACAGTTAACATGTCTATATCATGGAAATACAAATAATTTTTTTTCATAAATCTAAGACTCTACTAGTTCAGAATATGTGACAATTCAGTTACCACACTGAAATTTATTTTCATGCTATCTAAGTTATAAAAGCTATCTGAGCATAAGTTTTTAAGCTGGGGATTTTTAAAGCATAATCTAATATGTGAAAATTTAAACTTTCAGAACACATAGCCAGCACTGTCCAAGAGAATTTTCTTTAGTGATGGAAATATTCTATATATGCATTGTGCAGCTTGGTAGCTACTCACCAAAATAGCTATTGGGCATTTGAAATGTGGCTAGTGTAACTGAAAAACAGAACTTTTAAGTTGAATTAATTTATATTTGAAAAGCCATATGTTGCTCATGGCAACTCTACTAGGCAGCACTGAGCTACACAGTCTAGCTATGCAATAGAAAAATAACTGTCACAAAGAAGATTGTAAAAATTATATATAAAATTCTCAAAACAAATCAGTCTTAGATCATTTTGCAAACAAAGGTAGAATATTTCCATTTTTGGTAATGATAGAGTAAGTTATTGTGACAGAACTCTTTTTAAAAAATTATTGAATAAGACTTGTTTAAAACATTACTTTAAAATCCCCAAAGAGCTGACAAGATAGTGAGGGAAATTCCTGAAGGTCTTCTTTGAGAAGGGGGAATTCAAAATGTAAATGGAGCATCGGAGCACCTAAAGTGCTTTTGCCCTGACAATATCCAGAGGAAGAGAAGAGATAAACTGCTCCTGTGTCTCTTTAGTACTTATAAGGAAAGTTTTTTCCCAAAGCTCCTCCCGCCCTCCCTCTGATGGACTTCATGTTGTATTGGCTTGGAGGCCTCATGCCCACTTTTGAACCAGTCATGGCCAAAAACAGTGGGATTACCATAATTAGTTTAGACTAATCCAGATTTGCCCCGAACATGAGGTTAAGGTCACCTTTCCTGAGAGGTAGATTCCTGACCAAAAATTAGAATTCTGTTAGCAATAAAGTAGAGAGTGTAGATCCTGGGTACACCACACATGTCTGCCTCAGTGCTCTTTTAGTTTCCATCTTTACTAGTGAAGTAGCAGCAACAGAAGTGGTAGTGGTAGTGGTAGTAGCTGCTGATAACATTTATTGAGCACTTACTATGTACCAGACTCATTAATTTCACCATATTTTCTTCCCATTCTGAGAGTTCTTCTCCTTTTCCTAGGCAGTGAGTTGGCTTGCTGAGATATTTTGAATTTATTCTTTCAACATAAATCTAGAAAAAATATGCTGACTTAAAGTTTTGAGGGGCACCTGGCTGGCTCAGTCAGTAGAGCATATGATTGGATCTCGGGGTTGTAAGTTTCAGTCCCACATTGGGAATAGAAATTACTTAAAAGTAGTCTTTGAAGGGCACCTGGGTGTCTCAGTAAGTTGAGCCTGCAACTTCAGCTCAGGTTATGACCTCATGGTTTGTAAATTCAAGCCCTGTATCAGGCTCGCTGCTGTCAGCACGGAGCCCACTTTGGATCCTCTGTCCCCCTCTCTCCCTGCCCCTCCCCCACATGCACTGTCTCAAAAATAAACATTTAGAAATAAGTTAATAAATAAAGTCTTTGAAAAAAATAAAAATAAAAAATGAAGTTTTGGTATACTCTGTTCTGTTACAACTTTGCCTCTGCAATACAAATTAGCTCATAAGTGATTGAGTCATTTTGTGGCATAGTTTTTGCCACTAAGTGATACAACAGCAAAGTCAAACTACATTGATACAGCAGAATGGTACAGGCAATTTATACTGTATATGATGACCATTCATCCCACATTCTTCTTTTTGCTCAGTTTGGCCACATGCTCTGTCATGCAACTCCTTATTATGTGTTTCTGCCTGGTCTTTGTACATTGGCCTCTTCTCTTTATAACTTAGCATCCTCAACCCTTTCACATTAACTTACTTCACTTTTTTTTTTCTTTCTAGAAGATAAAGTCCTATGTTTACTTCAGGATTCCTTTGTTAGGAATTTGCCATGCATTTTTTAAACTGTGCTAGTATTTTATTAGAATCTTTATTGTTTTTGTTAGTTTTCTGTCTTTGACTTATCTGCTTCTAACACTATTTTTCTCATATACCTATTATTTTTAGTATGCAAATTTGCAGAAAGGGGATTTTTCAAGAATTTGTGTGTTATGTTAGAGCAGAAACTTCTATATTTTAAAAAACTGTTCTAAAAGTTTCTATTATATAGACTATAAGAGAATTTCATGATAAATCCTAAAGAGTGAACTGATTGTAGTTAATACTGAGTCACGTAAGCAAGACCTCAGTATGTTCCAGTAAGCATAGAATGGGTGTTACTTTGGGGGTATTATAGAGCTATTGTGTTTGTATCCTTTATGTTAACCTTGGTACTTTTCTCTAAATATACAATGGTTTTAATGTTCTTTTTTTTCCCCCTCTATAATGGGGGTGTCTGTTATGTGTGAGCTACCCTATTTTAAGGAATTCCAGAGTATACTTGTCTTTATCAGATCAGCCTCCTACCTTAGTACATATTTAACATAATTGAATACTGGGCACATCAATTTAGTGACATTGTAAGCAGTATTAGAGAAATCTTTACAATTAGTTAAAATTAATCTGACAGTCAAGAACTAGGAAACAATTCATAAGCATTTTGGCTTGCCGTTTGTGATCCAAGAGCTCACTTGAGATTTAAATAAGGTACAAAAGATAAATTGAAATGATCCTGGAAGAATTTTCAAATCATTGCCCAAAATGAGATCATATCAGGAGTCAAATGGTAGCAACACCTATTTATGAATCTTTGAAGCTTGCTCTCTGCTGTTTAATTTATGCCCTTTTAAGATCTTACAACCTGTTCCTCATAGCCTATCAGTCTCGCATGTCTTATAACAGTCTTGACCTTCTCATTTCTGTGATTGGCCAGCTAGTACTATAGATTACCCCTTAGTTCTTGTGTTTTTACATATCATAATTATTTATCATTATTAGTCATAACTCTGATTAGAGTTGCGTTAGCTTCATTAAAATCATAAGTGAAAAATGAAGTAAATTGGAAAACACAAGGAAAAGGAAAATAATATTAGGCTGGGATTAGTACCTTAAATATGTACCATAATTCTTTCTATTTATTAATATGGGCCATACATTTTGCTCTGAGTTTCCTAGTGACCTGAATAAAGAGGCTAACACTATCAGTTCTAAGATTCATAATGTCTGGTAGCCATGATGAAAGGAGATACATCACAAAGGAACACTTTACTATTTTAAAGTTTTGATACTCCTACAGGGATCTCTACATTAGTGAATCAGATTGAAATATGCAAGACTGACAGTCCTCTTTTTTGCTTAGGTTAGAGGAAAAATTAAGACCAAGAACCTCTTTAGGCCAAGCAGTCTCAAAAAGTGGCTAGCATGAAAACAAGATAGCTACAACTTCTCCCCAGTGCTGATTTAATTCCCACCACAGGCATTTGAAAGATAGAGGACTGGTAGAAAGACAAGAGCTCTCCAGTGGAAAAGGAATAATGTTTCCATTATTTCCTGTCCCATTTACCCCAGTTGCAAAGAAAAAGATCCCCAGAGATAGAAAAGGCAATTTATAAAAAAAATCTCAATCTTTACAAATTTAAAAATAGGTCAGAAAATTGTATCCAGCTATAAAATTGGCCTGACCAGTTTCAACAGCAACCTAATCAGCTTAGAGACCAAAGGTACTGACACTTTAGACTCTAAGGCTGATTATCTGCATCAAGATGTGTTAGGCATCTACATGATCATCTGTCACCCTCAGAAGCCTTCAGAAGCAGCTAGACAAACATGCTTTCTTTGACATCCATATAAGGCCTCAAGGACAGAATAGTACATGAAGACAATAGCTATAGCAGGAACAAATTAAAATGGTTTTCCTCTTGAAACTACTGAGAAACCAATTTTTATTAAAGACATAATAGAATTGGATGAAATTGGGTCTCACCATTGTACTAGGAACTGCAATAGAATATTTGAGATCATAAACTAATCTAAATAGAAAATAGACATGGCCCCTGTGAGACTTGGGTTTGAAGAACAGAATTTTCAGGAGGTCATAATGCCATAAAAAAGGACTTTTCTACATTTCCAAAAAAGAATTTCCTGGTGTTGCTTAGCTGTTCTCCAAAACCAAAAAAAAAAAAAAAAAGTGCTTGTTCTTCCTGTTCTATTTTATTTGTGATTTGTGTGTCTGCTTGATAATGTATGTAACTGGCGGGGGGGGGGGGGGGGGGGGGGGGGGCAACCTGATGAAGTGGAGCCTGGCAGTGCAGGCAATGAAAGAATTCACCCAAGGCAGAACAAAGGAAATAGTTTACTGAATACACCCCAAGGGAGGTGTGGGCAGGACAGCAAAGCAAATACTGTCTGCCACTAGGCAGTGCTGGGGGGCTCTAGTTCAAGGGGGAAGGTGAGGAGGTATGGAACGTGCGCGATTTTCAGTTTTTTCTTTTTTCTTTTTTGGTACCTGTGTCCGGGTGTAAGCAATCCCTAGGTCAGCTAGGGCTTATGGGTATTTTGAGGTAGGTCGCCCATTGGGCTGTTTGTATTCAGCCAGGGGGTTGGGGAGCACTGTGGGCCCTTCTCCTTTACACAGGTTTCTGCTGTTCAGGTTGGTTGCCTAAAAGTGCCCTGTACAACTGGAGTAAAACCTCTGGTGAAAAACCTAAGCTTCACGCAGGCTGGGATGGAAAGTCATATTTGTCTTTCATCTTAAACATTGCATTTCCTATATCTTATACATCAAAACTATACAAAATTATGGTGTCAAAAGGGTGGTCTGTGGTCTGTTAAAAAAATGTAAGCATAGTGTGTAGTATCTGGGTATTTTCTCAGCTTTTCTAGAGGGGCATGGTACCACGCAATTTTTTTCTTCTTCAACACATTGCTTATAGTCATCAAACGTGATATTGCTTTGGTTGTGGAAAATATAGCCTATATTTAAACGTAGAATTGTAGTGGGGAAAGTATGGATTGTGGATTCAAATTAACTTAAGCTTGATTGCTCACTGTAACACTTGTTGCTATTTGGTTGAAATACCTAAGCTTCAGGGAATTCCTATAGAAATAGAGCATAATTATACCAAACTTACAGGGTTGTTTGAGAATTAAAAGAAGTAACACATGTAAAACACCCAGTGCTACTTTCTAATACTTAACCTTTACTCAATACAGTGTAGCTATTAATTATAGACATTTTTGTTTCGAAGTAGATTACAAAAATTATGAAGTACTTGCAAATATAATTAAATCTTCAAATCACTTTTATAAAGAGGAAGAATAAGTGCTGTGTTTTTTGTTTTTTTTTTTTTAACTATTTTGAAATTAGGGGCACTCGGGTGGCTCAGTCGGTCAAGTATCCAAATTTTGATTTGGGCTCAGGTCATGATCCCAGGGTCCTGGGATAGAGTCAGGCTCTGCACTGAGTGTGTAGCCTGCTTAAGATTCTCTCTCTCTCTCTCTCTCTCTCTCTCTCTCTCTCTCTCTTTCCCCTCTCTTTCTCTCTGTCTCCCTCTGCCCCTCTCCACCCCATCTCTAAAACAATTTTTTTTTTTTTTTAAATGAGGGACTAAAGCTGAGCAATAGTCTAGTACCAAGGAAGGGATTCAGTGAGGCATAGAATGTCTAAGTATTGATCCACTGCTCTCATAACAAACAGATGGAGCCTTTGGGGGGTGGTTGGGCAAGGTAAGCTTCTCTGAAAGAGTTTGGTCACCTTTGACATTGTCTTACTTCCAGTCTAACCTTACCCTGCAGCAGAACCAGATAGCTGAGAACATTCTGAACCTACAGACCTTGCCCCCAGGGAGAGGTGTGGGGTAAGTGATAACAAGGTACAGAGTGGATCCATTAACAGTGTTATAACCATGTCCCAAGTTATAATTAGAAAACAGAGATGTATCAAACACTGCATTTTTTATAAATGTTTTATATAATATTTATTATATTATTATATACAGGGCAAAAGAATAACAGGAGCTATGTCATTACTCTTTAGGTTAGTATGAACTTGTGCATCATGTTTTGAAAAATAAGGACTAGCTTTTAGACACAGAATAGAGCTTGCTTGTTTATTGTGTTTCTAAAAGGGATGTTTTAAAAATTACGAAGTAAATGTTTCTTTCCTAATGATGTGATTGGATGTAAGGGTTCAGGTGCAGACAGATAAGAAAGAATTCTTGAGATGTTTTTGGTGCAAAAAAAGTGGTTTTTAGTAAAGCACGGGGACAGGACCAGTGGGCAGAAAGAGCTGCTCTGGGAATCTGAGGAGCTATTAATTATATACTTTTAAGTTGGGAGGGGTAGAGACAAAGGAGGTTTCCAAAAGGATTTTCATAAGTTAAAAGAAGACTTAGGGGATCCTGGAGGCCTAGCTATTGTTAAGCTAAGGTTGTTTTTTCCTCTAGCCAGGCATTAACATTCAGACGGTTGGGAGTTCCTGCAGAAATGTCAGACTCTGCCTGTCTCAAGTATTTGTCAATGGGCTGCAAGTTAAGGAAATTTAATTTTATCTGCATTTCTTTTGCCTTTGCTCTCTGCATCACTAACATTTTAATAGGCTTAAGGGAAAAGGTTATGCTATGTTCAAATAGCATTTTAATTAAATTCAGGCTATACAGAAAAAGCTTTAAGTTTGAAAACTTGTATAGAAGATTATGGTATCAAATATGACAGCTAGATTCTAGTTTGTCTGGACATTATAGGTTTATCGGGCTTTTGTTTCTTTTTGCTTAAAAGTAAATACACAGTGAAACTACAAAAAAATCAGAAATCTTTGTGGGAGAAAATATAAGAAGGTTGAATCAGAACTAGTTGAGATGATTCACTGTGTGCATTGGACACTACATTTAACTTTAGTGAGATAATCATACAGTACTTGATAACCAGGAAATCAGGAATCTTGTTTGCAACCTTTAAGAGAGGGTGTAGAAGCAAGGACTTTGTTAGCCCATGTGACACTGTGTGCTTTCGAAAGGGATGCCTGTTTGGGTGAACAGATAGAAATGTGTTCTTTCTTCACAGTCCCATTGTCAAATACACGACTTGCTAAGTAGAGCAAGGGGCTGGAATCTAAATTGCATGTATTCTCCTGTAACTAATATAGAGTATATAAGAGTATATTGGTGTAAATAATAGAGTACTGGTATAGAGTATATTGGTATTGAGGGTATAGAATATATGAGAGTGTATTGCTATCCTGGAGAGGGAGTAGAGAATTAAACTTGGGGAGTGTTGAAGTATGGTCTGGTGTGATAGCGAAGAAGCCAAAGTGCATTTAGTGTGGAAGCAAGAAAGGAAAAAGCAGCAGAAGGTGAGAAGGGCAATAGAGAAAAGAAATAGAAGAATAAAATGCCAATTTTGCTCACGTTGCAATTTTACCTGAGGCTGTAAGAATCCTTGTATCCTGCCAGCCTACTTAACTTCTTTAGGAAGAGGAAAAGAATGGGAAAGGGGTGAAAGAATTTTCATGCTGGGTTTTCTTATCACACTATATTACCCATAAGATATAACACAGTATTTGCAGATTTTTCTCATTTGCAAGACATTTTGGGATGTATTTCTCTTGAAGTTAAATGGCATTTTGAGTGTATTTTGCAAATGAAAGAGAGAAGGCACAAAGGGCTTCTGGGACTTGCCAAGGTCACCCTATTCTTTGGGACAAAACTGGGATTAGAACCTCAGTAATAGAACTGCCACTATGAAGTTTGTGAGAGGAAGCTGAGATTTCTTTCTATAGCAACTTTTATGGCCCAGTGAATTATTTTTTTTTAGATTTATGTACCAATAAAAAGTATTAAGTTTAGTCAAAAAAAGATGCTTTTAAACAATCAGTATAATTGGAAGCATAAGATAGTCTGTAGAACGTGCTAACACATTCTAACGTTACATATCTCTGTAGAAAGAAAAGTGCTGATAAAGATGCTAATATTAATTTTTTTTATTTCTTTGAAAATACTAAGATCAAAAATGCTGAGACCTGCAGCTTTGCCCTCTGGATTTATGTGGGGTCCTGCTGGTTGCTTTTTAGAAGGAGAGGATGCCTGATTAGTGTTAGCAACAGGAGGCTGAAAACCTGTCAGGCTTTACATAAAAAATTGGTTGCTTATGCCCACTGTTTTCTGTTAGAGTTTTTGCATGGTGTCAGCATTTATTACCTTTAAGTAATGTAAAAAGCATTACTTCTTAAACGCTTTACTCAAAGGCTTTATTAAAAAAACACTTTATTCAAAAAAAAAAAAACAACCAAAATAATCTACTGTATGTAATTTTTCCTTAGGAAATTATTCTTTTCCTTGATCACTCTGATTCTTTGGAACAAGAATATACAACTCCTACTGAGCTAATTTCTAATCAACACAAATCCAGATCGTTCACTGAAGGAAGCATTGAAATCAGGAAAACAGAACACTAGCTGATATAGTCTAGAAGCAGAAAGGCATGGAATAAAGTCTACTACAGTTTCCTTAAGCCCTTCTGTCCTCGCTGCTATTCTATGAACATCCTTAGTACAGTCTTGCTTTAGGGTCTTTTCATTTACTGTTTATTTTCACTCATGCGTATGTAGGTGACTCCCTCAGTTTCCTTTAACTCTCTGCTCAAGGGCCACCTTGTAAGAGAGAATTTCTCCAACAATACTATTTTAAAACAACTTCCCTCCTACCTCACTATCAGTCCCTTCACCCTGCTTTATTTTTCTTCTTTCTCACCTCCAACTAGAGTGAGCTCCATGAAAGCAGGGACCTAATCTATTTTGTCTATTGCTTTATCTCTAGAGCTTACATCATGTGTGACACATATTAAGCAAATAAATGTATTTGCTGTTTAGAAGAAAGACATTTAAGGCCAGTTCTTGGTGGCTGGTTTTAAGAGGACTAGTGATAAGGTTATGATGTGCCCATAGGAAAGCCATCAAGGTCTAGATTCCTTTCAGTTAGGGGTAAGATTGTTCCTTGCAGATCCAGAAGAAAGGAGCAAGACCCTTAGGTTATAGGAGGACAGATTTGGGCTAAAAGTAAGAAAGAACCTGATAGTAACTGCAGCTCCTGAAAAGTTTTTTATTTTTCTATTAGATGCTTATATAGATTGTATGACCACTTTGGGGAATAATTGTAGAGGAGATTTAAGCATGTTAAGCAACATAGTTTATATTCTAACATTTCTCAAAAGTATATGATTCTGTATTGACTCAAAAATAATCACTGAATTTAGTTATTCTTCAAAGTGCTACTGGACGTATGTATCTATTATGTTAACACCTAAATCAAGGGGTTGACAAATCACACCTTGGCCTGTCCCCTCTTTTTCTAAATAAAATTTTATTGGAACACAGCCCTGACTGTTCGTTTATATATTGTCCATGGCTTCTTTGACACTATAATGGCACAGTTGAGTAGCTGCAACAGAGACCGAATGACACTCAAGAGTCTAAAATATTTAGTATGTGGCCCTTTACCAAAAAAAAGTTGGCTAATCTCTGCACTTAACCAACAAATTGCAAAAAATAATACATAGAAACCATCTCTGTTCAGTCTCCCAAATACCTCGTCAATATCATCATCGTTGCTATTTTTTATTGTTTTATCAATAAAGATCCAACCATAATAATATAACCACTCTGAATATTTATTTATTTATTTATTTTTAATTTTTTTATTTTTTATTTATTTTTTTTAATATATGAAATTTATTGTCAAATTGGTTTCCATACAACACCCAGTGTTCATCCCAAAAGGTGCCCTCCTCAATACCCATCACCTACCCTACCCTCCCTCCCCCCCCCCATCAACCCTCAGTTTGTTCTCAGTTTTTAACAGTCTCTTATGCTTTGGCTCTCTCCCACTCTAACCTCTTTTTTTTTTTTTTCTTCCCCTCCCCCATGGGTTTCTGTTAAGTTTCTCAGGATCCACATAAGAACCACTCTGAATATTTAAATAGAGGGAATTTAATAGAGGGAATTTAATGAAAAGAATTGATGGAAGAGACAGGAAGATGCCACCCATCCTCCCAGGGAGACCAAGGAAGGAAGTAGTTTTATCAGAGTCCAGAGGCTGGGATTATACATTAGAAGGTGGAACAGAAACTGGATGGGGTTGGAGGGTACGGGTGGTGGGGGCGGTAAGTGTGGTGCTGTTACCTGAAGTTGGAGTCACAAAAAGATTCTGCTTTTGCCTACAATGCTGCCTGAGGTGGAGAGAGAGAGAAACATTCTGGCTTCTGCCGTAGTGTCTTCCATTGTCTGAACCATTGTCGGAAATCAGCAGACACAGAAGCCTGAGAAATGGAGTTTTCAGAGTTTGTCCCCCTGAAATACAGAACAGTGTAGAAGAAGGTGAGGAATGCATCTAAGAACGCCCAGAGCCAAGACCAGAACAGCCGCTCATAGTTATTCAGTGCTACAGTATCTGTACGCCAGGTACAGAGCTAAACAGTTTGTATGAATCCTCACCTGGGAGGTAAATACTAGTATTATCCCCAGTTTATAGATGAGGCTTGCAAAATTAAGTACATTGCAGGTACATTGCTAAATACACCAAATTAGAATTCACTCCAGGTTGATCATACTCCAAAAGTTTGCTTTTAGTTCTCTTATAAATGAGCAAAAAGTAGTTTGGAGAAGAAAAGAAACTTGCTAGCTGAAATGACGGTTACTCCTGTTACGTTTTTGTACATCTTAACAGAGCTATAACCTTATGCTGTTACTATAGCATTTAGAGTTCAAGGAAACCCCCACTTAGATGAGGGAGTGTCCTTACACCTTGAAACTATTATTAAGCAGCCTTTGTGTACCCAGTGTACTGGGTAAAAGGGATTATTAATTGTAACTACCTAAGAGTGTTGAGATAGTTTGAATAGGTAACACAGCTAGAGACCTCTGAATAGTGTGCCACAGAATGGGTACCTGCTAAATGCTTAGTAAATGTTAAGTAGCTGTTGTCATTGTTAATATTTTTATTATCGTGACTCTAGGAGTGGTTATCACAGGAAAAGAGTGTAAATTAGAAAGTTTATGAAATATTATCCAAATGCTTTATTAAACCCTTCTGTTGGACTTTTTACTTTCCCTGTATTTAGGAGATTCCTTACAACATAGTCAAGAATGGGGTGGTTTTCTTCTGTTTGTTTTTCTGTGAATGGCCCTCATGATGCCTTAGTTTGTTAATTCAGAACTTTTTCATGTGGTTTTCTATGAAATGTCGTCTCCTCTTATGATTTCATAAGTTCCTTTCACCTAGGATGGCCTTTCTCCAACTGTTCCCAACATATGACCTTTCCCTTCCTGTGCCCATGTCTTTACTTGGTTTCATTCTTAATAGTTCCCTCCGCCTAGAAATTTTTTCTCTCTCAGCCAGCTCAATTCCTATAATACTTTATAATATTATGAAGGATAGTTATTGGGGCATCTGAGTGGCTCAGTTGACTGAGTGTCCAACTCATGATTTTGGCTCAGGTCATGATCCCAGGGTCGTGGGATTGAACCCTGCATTAGGCTCCACACTGAGCCACTCCTTCTGCCCTTCTCCCTCACTCATTTGCACTCTCTCTAAAATAATAAAAAATAAAGTACATAACATTTTTTTAACAAAGGGTAATTATTTTTAATACTTTTTTTATAATTATAATATACTTGAGATTTTCCTCCTCCACAAATATTTCCCTAATTAATCACATGACACATGGATCTTTTACTTTTATTACAGCACCTATAGGTCACCTGTACCATGCTGTTGTATATTCACTGCCTGAGACAGTGCTATGTATCTGGTAGAATTTTTTTTAAGCTTATTCATTTATTTTAAGAGAGAGGGAGAGAGTGCCCGCAAGGAGGCAGGCAGGGTCAGAGAGAGAGGGAGAGAGAGAATCCCAAGCAAACTCTGTGCTGTCAGCATAGAGCCCAACATGGGGCTCAAACTCACAAACCGTGAGATCAGAACCTGAGCCAAAATCTAGTTGGTTGCTTAACTAACTAAGCCACTCAGATGCCCGGGTAGCATTTGTATCTGGTTTCTCCAACTAGATTAAAAGCCATGCTTGAATGAATGTTTAGGTGGTTGGTGCTTTACAAATACTTAAGTATTATATGAAAACTTGTAGTTGGAGTTCAAAGTATTTGTATTATATATATAAAAAAAATCAATGATGTTTGCTTAAAAATCAGTCTTGCTGCATGGCAAAGCCACTGACAACTTTAGTCCTTGTGTCAGATTCCCTGAAAGTAGATAGAATGGATTTTCTTTGACCCAAACATAAGCACACCATGAAACAAAACACCCTGGAAGTGATGCACTAGGTAACCTATGGTAAACAATTATTTGCCGTTTTTTAAAAGGCAAATAAGAAGGGTGATTGATAAGCACAATCATTAGGTTTGATATTGCAGTGTCATATTTTATTTATTTATTTTAAATGTTTATTTTTTTAAATTTATTTTGAGTGAGAGAGAGAGAGAGAGCACAAGCATGGGAGGGGCAGCGAGAGAGAATCTCAAGCAGGCTCGTGGAGAGCCTGACGCAGGCTTTGATCCCATGAACCGTGTCATCATGACTTGAGCCAAAATGAAGAGTTGGATGCTTAACTGACTGAGCCATACAGGCGCCCCTGGCCTATTATTTTTATACATTCTTCAAGGGACCATTTACAACATACTGACCTCAGAAAACCTTATAAATGTAGAGATCCAAGGGAGGGTAGTAAAAATCTCAGAATGACCTCTGAGAGTTTAATCTACTCATCATTTATTCGCAATTAAGAATTTTATCTACTGACCTGTTTTGTTCTTCCATATGTGAGGGGGTTATTTTCTCCATATTTCAAAAGCAGTAACAGTTTTTTAGATGCCACAACTGCAGAACTCTAAAAGATAAGTCAAGTTAGGTCAGATTGCTCAAACACTGTGAGATGTTGTACTTTTAAATCTTTGTGAACTTAGAGATTGAATTTAGGGTGCCCTGTGGTATTTGGAATCTAGACC